>NW_027453826.1:592500-610976 GCF_040206685.1 Ascaphus truei
CTTTAGCAACATTTTAATAAAGCTTCCCTAAATTCAGTAATCATTTATGATTGGGCTACTTTTGGGCTGTTTTCACGATGTTATAGGGCGGTATTTTTGGGAACTATATGTCAACACTGCTCCCCACAATGCAGCGCGTGCTCCGTGGGAAACCAAAATGGCGAAGGCTTGCAACCGAACCGGGCCGTTTGCGCGTTCCATGTAAGGTTTTGGAGCCACCTCTCGCCCTCTCACCGGCTGCGGGCAGCGACAGCGACAGCAAGAGGAGATCCCGGCGCTGTCTCCTGGGGGGTTGGTTAATTTGTTTTATGAGGCGCTCCACACCACTGCAGTGACCGAATGAGGTGAGCGCGGTGCTGCCGGTTCCAAGCCACCAACTGCGCACTGCAACTGTTAGGTATGTATATGCAGGTCACAACATTTTGATGAACTGTTCAAAAAATTTTGCTGACCTAATAATCCTGCACACACTGCTACTGTAGCATGACTGCTAGAATGACTCCTCCACACACATTCAAAGTGAATTTCAAGTTAAATTTTCTTCGTAAAGGCTACATTGCATTCTGTAATTCTTTTGTCATTTTTTATTCAAAGATTTCTTTGAACTAATAATCCTGCATACACACCCGGCCTTGCAAAGCAACTTGAAAATGCGAGTAGTAGCTCAAACACACACAAAGGCTAAAGACAAAGGTATTTTCAACTTCTTATCAACACCTCCCCCCCTCCTGAGAGCCATTCATGAAAATCTTTGAGGCTTTGTTTACAGTAACTGTGTCACAGAGTCTTCTTCAGGCCTTTCTCACACACGTATGCGCACGTGTGATAAGCCCTTCTTGGAGAGGATTTGGCGAGAGAATGACTCCTCTACACACATTCAAAGTGAATTTCAAGTAAAAAACAAAACAAAAAGGAGACATCCCTTTTTGAAGCACTGATTTAAATAAACCATTATGTGAACAAACAAACCAATGTGAATTGAAATGCTTATCCACACCTTCCCCAAAGCAATTCATTATGTTGGAGAAGCTTTGTTACAGACTGTGTAGACCCACACATTCAAAGTGAATTTCAAGTTAAAAAAAATGAGACATCCCTTTATGAAGGACTGATTTAAATAAACCATTATGTGAACTGTAATGTATACTATACTGTACAGTATATTACAACAACAATATATATTACAGTACAATATTACTGTCATTTTTCTTTGGGGGTTGGGGTGTTTCAATGATTCTCATGAATTTAAAGAATAAACAATTTTATTTGTACAGGATAATCATGGAAAAAATAATAATACAAAAATACAGTACAGTAGTCACCTCTTCTTCCAAATTTGTAATGTTGACTTGATCTTCTTCATAATGGCTGTAGTTCTTTTGTCATTGAGGGAAGAGTGGTCTGTGTAAATTACTGACTGTTGCTACAGTATACACACAGTATAATACTTTTACACATGCCCCCCCCCCCCCCTTCCTGTACTGCTGCAGCTGGGCTGATGGACTGGGCTAATCGACTGCCCCCCGCACACTAGAACCCGACATACGTTTCGGCGTAACCACGCCTTCTTCCTGGGGTAGATGATTAGCATTAGCGTCACCCCTTTCTACTTAAAAAACGTGTTGCCTTGGCAACCTGATTGGCGCTATGCACTTGAACTTGCTGGTTTATCTAAGCGCCCTATCCCTTATGAATTGTGACTTAGAGACTTTTAATTTAGATGAATGTATTTATACACAATTTAGAGGGTTACTATTTAAAGGGTTAATAGTTAGAGAAATGGGGTATAGACAAAAATCTAATTTAACCCTGATGGACTCAAAGTATTTAGGGTATAATATCATCATGCCTCCTGACATAAGAGGCTTTGTCCCAATCTCCCCCTCTAATGGTTAATGTCACATGATCAATCGCCTGGAACTTTAAGCTTCCTAATTCTTCCCCATGATGATCCCTCGCATGTCACGATAATGGGGTATCCACAGCATTTCGAATTGGACCCAAATGTTCAAGCACTCTCACTCTGAACTCCCTCTTCGTTTTTCCCACATACTTCAGGCCGCATACACATGTGGCCAAGTAAATTATACCTTTTGTTCTGCAGTTCATAAAGCATTTTTGTTTAAAATGTTTCGTGTCGCCTGAGTCACTGAAAGTGCTGCTATTCTGCACAGATGGACAAGCCTTGCATCGATGGCATTTCTAGCAGCCTGGAGGGGTTTTCCCAGCCATGCTGTTTTACTTTTTTTATTGACCCTGGAGAAATGGCTGGTTACCAGGCTGTCCTTTAAGTTTCTCTTTCTACGCCAGGTAATACCTGGGCAATTTTTAAGAACTTTTTTTTAGATCTGTGTCTCCCATGTGCAGCTTCAATTTCTTTCCACTGCCCATTAAATGATGTTGTTCACCTTATTTCTCTTTTTGTTATTTTTATTTTTATCCATGGCCCAAAAAATTAATTTTCATTATTTTTGCCTGTTCTTTGAAGTCCTCCAAATTTATGCAATTTCGACGAATGCGTAAAAATTGGCCAGTTGGTATGCCTTGTTTTATACACCCCATAACAGGAAGGTTACCATTACCTGTCTTCACTATAGTGGGGTCTAAAAAGTTGATTTGAGTCTCACTGACCTCACAAGTTAGCTTTAAGTTGTGATCATTCAAATAAAGTTCTAACATAAATTCTTTGAGCTGAGATTTTGCACCGCTCCATACTAGGAGGATATCATCTACAGTATATATCGAAGCCATACATCAACATAACATTTATGTCGATGCATGGCCTCTGAGAACAGCCCCAATTCCTCCCACCACCCCAGGTACAGGTTTGTGTACGTGGGGGCTCAAGTAGACCCCATCGCCGTCCCCTGTACCTGGAGGTAGTATTGTAGATCAAAGAGAAAAATAGTTATGACACAATATGAATTGCAAAAGGTTGCAAACAAAACCATTATGTTTAGTAAAATTGGTTCTCCTTGAAGAGAGATAATGTTCTACCGCCTTTAGTCCTATATCCTGTCTGATACTTGTGTAAAGTGACTCCACATCAAAACTTATCAAAAGTGTATGTGGTGCCACCGTTATCCCCTCCAAATGCATCAGAACATCTTGATGTGTCTCACGTAAGAGGGCAAAGTCATAGCAAAAGGTCTCAGTATGTGATCTATATACATACTTGCCCTCTCCGTGAGAGACCCAATTCCAGAGAGAATAGATGTCCCATAGGGTCCAAGAGTTAACTCTTTGACAAAGGGACTTGTTCCCGAAACACGTCAGAGTTACCCTGTACCCCTCACTTGTCATTAAATAATTTATTTTTAACGTTTTTCTGGTTTGTGGCCCCACTCTTTGATACTGCTGTGCTCTGTTTTTTGGACCCTATGGGACATCTATTCTACCTACTATGCTGGCGTGAGGCACGCACCACCCAGGGACAAGCTGCTGTATTGTGAGTACTTACCTGTTCACTCCAAATTGTCATGTTATTTGTGCAGGCTGTTTTATTTGGAGGGTAGGCATGACCATTATGGTATATATATAGGTCTGTCACCACCCCATAGACACTGATGCATTGTTTTACTGACTGGAGTTCAAGATATACAGGTTTATAACAAGTCTCACATAGCTCTTATCATAGCTTAATCCCTAATGGGTGATTTCTTGTGAATATTAACACACTGATGTTATGGTGCAATTGAGCCCTGATTCTGGGACTGGTTCCCTCAAACCCTAGGTCCAATTCCAGAGAGTGTTGGTCTCCATGGCGGTTTCGCAAGCTTTGTGTACTTTTGGAATGTAGAAGGTGGCTACAGTTGGTTTGGTTGTCATTAGAAATTTGTATTCTTTTTTTGAAATTACTTTTTCATCAAAACCCTCTTTCAAAATCGTATTACGTTCCCAAATGAACACCTCAGTTGGGTCCCTTCCCAATTTTTTATAACACTTTCTATCATTCAAAAGTCTTTGATTTTCAAGGATGTAATCTGTTGTGTTTTGTAGCACAATGTTTCCACCCTTGTCCGCCTGTTTGATTGTTCTACAGTCCATGTCCTTAAGTTCTTTAAGGGCATTTTTCTCTTCAGAAGTAAGGTTACTAAATTCATCATTTACACGGATACTTTCTAGTTCTTCTGTGGTTCTAGGTTCACAAAGGTGGAAACATTTGTGCAAGAATTTATGTGAGGAGTAAAAAGACTCTTATTCTTCCAGTCAGAGTGTGGGCCTTCCCCTTCCTTGCGTTCACCGTCCTCTTGTAATATTAGTAAATTATTGATATTCTCCTGATCTTCTATATTCAGTTCATGTGGTAATGTGCTTATCTCTCCGGCAGAAATGTTTATGAAGCAACATTTTCTGCGCGAACAGATTGAGGTCCTTAACTGCATCAAAAAGATCCAATTTCTTGGATGTCGGGACAAAGCTGAGTCCTTTTTCCAAAACATCAATCTGTCCCCTTTTGAGGATAGTTTCTGTAAGATTGATAATACTAAATTTACTTTTTTGTTCCTTATCTAGTGACGTCGTCTCCTCCCTCCCCGCCGCCTTCTGAAACCCCATGGTCTGCTGCCTTTTACGAACAGCTCGTCCGCCTCTCATAGTTCTCTTTCCAAGTCGTAATACCCGCTAGTCTGTGTGGTATCCCCTCAAAAAGACGGTGAGGTAGAGGAGGTGGATGGAAGTTGAATCCCTGTATTTGCTGTGGACTTCGTTTTCTTAGATTTTGACTGAAATGTAATCTTGTTTTTGAATTGGTGTTGTTTTCAGTGTCTGAATGTTCCCATTCAGTGGAAGACGCACTAAAAAATGTTGATGTTAATTTTGTTGTGTTAAAATGAAGTTTATTTATTTATCTTGTAATCCCGTGCGTCTCTCTGAAATTTGTTATGTTTGCGACTTTTTAATTCCGCCACAAATTTCTCAATGTTTTTTTGGAGAGTTAGACCATAGGTCACAAAGAGTGGGTCTTCTTCCACTTCGATGTGTTCAATTTCAATCTTTCTAACTCAATATTAATCAGTTTTAGTTGCTTGAGTTCATATTCTACCAGTAGTTCCATTAGGTCAAGGGAACATGTTGATATGATGTTATTCCATGATTTGAGAAATGGAGTTTCCGGGATATGGTAGGAGGGGGACAAATTCACTCTTAATCTTTTTGGGATGAGATTTGATTTTGTATACAACTGTAAACTACAAATTTCCCACCAGAGCCGTGATTGTGTTTTAAATACTTGACCCAGACCCTGAAAATAAATGTTTATACTCTCAGTAGTCACACTTTCCTGTATATTTGTTTCTACAGTAAAAATACTCCCTGAGTCTAGTTCCCAATTATTACCCGCAGTAAGTGAGGTGAGACGGAGCACACAGCACGTCTCCTCGCAAGCGAGGGAATAGATTGTTACCGGCAGTAAGTGAGGTGAGACGGAGCACACAGCACGTCTCCTCGCAAGCGAGGGAATACATTGTTACCGGCAGTAAGTGAGGTGAGACGGAGCACACAGCACGTCTCCTCGCAAGCGAGGGAATAGATTGTTACCGGCAGTAAGTGAGGTGAGACGGAGCACACAGCACGTCTCCTCGCAAGCGAGGGAATAGATTGTTACCGGCAGTAAGTGAGGTGAGACGGAGCACACAGCACGTCTCCTCGCAAGCGAGGGAATAGATTGTTACCGGCAGTAAGTGAGGTGAGACGGAGCACACAGCACGTCTCCTCGCAAGCGAGGGAATACATTGTTACCGGCAGTAAGTGAGGTGAGACGGAGCACACAGCACGTCTCCTCGCAAGCGAGGGAATAGATTGTTACCGGCAGTAAGTGAGGTGAGACGGAGCACACAGCACGTCTCCTCGCAAGCGAGGGAATAGATTGTTACCGGCAGTGAGTGAGGTGAGACGGAGCACACAGCACGTCTCCTCGCAAGCGAGGGAATAGATTGTTACCGGCAGTGAGTGAGGTGAGACGGAGCACACAGCACGTCTCCTCGCAAGCGAGGGAATAGATTGTTACCGGCAGTAAGTGAGGTGAGATGGAGCACACAGCACGTCTCCTCGCAAGCGAGGGAATACATTGTTACCGGCAGTAAGTGAGGTGAGACGGAGCACACAGCACGTCTACTCGCAAGCGAGGGAATACATTGTTACCGGCAGTAAGTGAGGTGAGACGGAGCACACAGCACGTCTCCTCGCAAGCGAGGGAATACATTGTTACCGGCAGTAAGTGAGGTGAGACGGAGCACACAGCACGTCTCCTCGCAAGCGAGGGAATACATTGTTACCGGCAGTAAGTGAGGTGAGACGGAGCACACAGCACGTCTCCTCGCAAGCGAGGGAATACATTGTTACCGGCAGTAAGTGAGGTGAGACGGAGCACACAGCACGTCTCCTCGCAAGCGAGGGAATAGATTGTTACCGGCAGTAAGTGAGGTGAGACGGAGCACACAGCACGTCTCCTCGCAAGCGAGGGAATAAATTGTTACCGGCAGTAAGTGAGGTGAGACGGAGCACACAGCACGTCTCCTCGCAAGCGAGGGAATAGATTGTTACCGGCAGTAAGTGAGGTGAGACGGAGCACACAGCACGTCTCCTCGCAAGCGAGGGAATACATTGTTACCGGCAGTAAGTGAGGTGAGACGGAGCACACAGCACGTCTCCTCGCAAGCGAGGGAATACATTGTTACCGGCAGTAAGTGAGGTGAGACGGAGCACACAGCACGTCTCCTCGCAAGCGAGGGAATACATTGTTACCGGCAGTAAGTGAGGTGAGACGGAGCACACAGCACGTCTCCTCGCAAGCGAGGGAATACATTGTTACCGGCAGTAAGTGAGGTGAGACGGAGCACACAGCACGTCTCCTCGCAAGCGAGGGAATACATTGTTACCGGCAGTAAGTGAGGTGAGACGGAGCACACAGCACGTCTCCTCGCAAGCGAGGGAATACATTGTTACCGGCAGTAAGTGAGGTGAGACGGAGCACACAGCACGTCTCCTCGCAAGCGAGGGAATAGATTGTTACCGGCAGTAAGTGAGGTGAGACGGAGCACACAGCACGTCTCCTCGCAAGCGAGGGAATAGATTGTTACCGGCAGTAAGTGAGGTGAGACGGAGCACACAGCACGTCTCCTCGCAAGCGAGGGAATACATTGTTACCGGCAGTAAGTGAGGTGAGACGGAGCACACAGCACGTCTCCTCGCAAGCGAGGGAATAGATTGTTACCGGCAGTAAGTGAGGTGAGACGGAGCACACAGCACGTCTCCTCGCAAGCGAGGGAATACATTGTTACCGGCAGTAAGTGAGGTGAGACGGAGCACACAGCACGTCTCCTCGCAAGCGAGGGAATAGATTGTTACCGGCAGTAAGTGAGGTGAGACGGAGCACACAGCACGTCTCCTCGCAAGCGAGGGAATACATTGTTACCGGCAGTAAGTGAGGTGAGACGGAGCACACAGCACGTCTCCTCGCAAGCGAGGGAATAGATTGTTACCGGCAGTAAGTGAGGTGAGACGGAGCACACAGCACGTCTCCTCGCAAGCGAGGGAATAGATTGTTACCGGCAGTGAGTGAGGTGAGACGGAGCACACAGCACGTCTCCTCGCAAGCGAGGGAATAGATTGTTACCGGCAGTGAGTGAGGTGAGACGGAGCACACAGCACGTCTCCTCGCAAGCGAGGGAATAGATTGTTACCGGCAGTAAGTCAGGTGAGATGGAGCACACAGCACGTCTCCTCGCAAGCGAGGGAATACATTGTTACCGGCAGTAAGTGAGGTGAGACGGAGCACACAGCACGTCTACTCGTAAGCGAGGGAATACATTGTTACCGGCAGTAAGTGAGGTGAGACGGAGCACACAGCACGTCTCCTCGCAAGCGAGGGAATACATTGTTACCGGCAGTAAGTGAGGTGAGACGGAGCACACAGCACGTCTCCTCGCAAGCGAGGGAATACATTGTTACCGGCAGTAAGTGAGGTGAGACGGAGCACACAGCACGTCTCCTCGCAAGCGAGGGAATACATTGTTACCGGCAGTAAGTGAGGTGAGACGGAGCACACAGCACGTCTCCTCGCAAGCGAGGGAATAGATTGTTACCGGCAGTAAGTGAGGTGAGACGGAGCACACAGCACGTCTCCTCGCAAGCGAGGGAATAAATTGTTACCGGCAGTAAGTGAGGTGAGACGGAGCACACAGCACGTCTCCTCGCAAGCGAGGGAATAGATTGTTACCGGCAGTAAGTGAGGTGAGATGGAGTACACAGCACGTCTCCTCGCAAGCGAGGGAATAGATTGTTACCGGCAGTAAGTGAGGTGAGACGGAGCACACAGCACGTCTCCTCGCAAGCGAGGGAATACATTGTTACCGGCAGTAAGTGAGGTGAGACGGAGCACACAGCACGTCTCCTCGCAAGCGAGGGAATAGATTGTTACCGGCAGTAAGTGAGGTGAGACGGAGCACACAGCACGTCTCCTCGCAAGCGAGGGAATACATTGTTACCGGCAGTAAGTGAGGTGAGACGGAGCACACAGCACGTCTCCTCGCAAGCGAGGGAATAGATTGTTACCGGCAGTAAGTGAGGTGAGACGGAGCACACAGCACGTCTCCTCGCAAGCGAGGGAATACATTGTTACCGGCAGTAAGTGAGGTGAGACGGAGCACACAGCACGTCTCCTCGCAAGCGAGGGAATACATTGTTACCGGCAGTGAGTGAGGTGAGACGGAGCACACAGCACGTCTCCTCGCAAGCGAGGGAATAGATTGTTACCGGCAGTAAGTGAGGTGAGATGGAGCACACAGCACGTCTCCTCGCAAGCGAGGGAATACATTGTTACCGGCAGTAAGTGAGGTGAGACGGAGCACACAGCACGTCTCCTCGCAAGCGAGGGAATACATTGTTACCGGCAGTGTGTGAGGTGAGACGGAGCACACAGCACGTCTACTCGCAAGCGAGGGAATAGATTGTTACCGGCAGTAAGTGAGGTCAGACGGAGCACACAGCACGTCTCCTCGCAAGCGAGGGAATAGATTGTTACCGGCAGTAAGTGAGGTGAGACGGAGCACACAGCACGTCTCCTCGCAAGCGAGGGAATAGATTGTTACCGGCAGTAAGTGAGGTGAGACGGAGCACACAGCACGTCTCCTCGCAAGCGAGGGAATAGATTGTTACCGGCAGTAAGTGAGGTGAGACGGAGCACACAGCACGTCTCCTCGCAAGCGAGGGAAAACATTGTTACCGGCAGTAAGTGAGGTGAGACGGAGCACACAGCACGTCTCCTCGCAAGCGAGGGAATAGATTGTTACCGGCAGTAAGTGAGGTGAGACGGAGCACACAGCACATCTCCTCGCAAGCGAGGGAATACATTGTTACCGGCAGTAAGTGAGGTGAGACGGAGCACACAGCACGTCTACTCGCAAGCGAGGGAATACATTGTTACCGGCAGTAAGTGAGGTGAGACGGAGCACACAGCACGTCTACTCGCAAGCGAGGGAATAGATTGTTACCGGCAGTAAGTGAGGTGAGACGGAGCACACAGCACATCTCCTCGCAAGCGAGGGAATAGATTGTTACCGGCAGTAAGTGAGGTCAGACGGAGCACACAGCACGTCTCCTCGCAAGCGAGGGAATACATTGTTACCGGCAGTAAGTGAGGTGAGACCGAGCACACAGCACGTCTCCTCGCAAGCGAGGGAATAGATTGTTACCGGCAGTAAGTGAGGTGAGACGGAGCACACAGCACGTCTCCTCGCAAGCGAGGGAATACATTGTTACCGGCAGTAAGTGAGGTGAGACGGAGCACACAGCACGTCTCCTCGCAAGCGAGGGAATAGATTGTTACCTGGCAGTAAGTGAGGTGAGACGGAGCACACAGCACGTCTCCTCGCAAGCGAGGGAATACATTGTTACCGGCAGTAAGTGAGGTGAGACGGAGCACACAGCACGTCTCCTCGCAAGCGAGGGAATAGATTGTTACCGGCAGTAAGTGAGGTGAGACGGAGCACACAGCACGTCTCCTCGCAAGCGAGGGAATAGATTGTTACCGGCAGTGAGAGAGGTGAGACGGAGCACAAAGCACGTCTCCTCGCAAGCGAGGGAATAGATTGTTACCGGCAGTGAGTGAGGTGAGACGGAGCACACAGCACGTCTCCTCGCAAGCGAGGGAATAGATTGTTACCGGCAGTAAGTGAGGTGAGATGGAGCACACAGCACGTCTCCTCGCAAGCGAGGGAATACATTGTTACCGGCAGTAAGTGAGGTGAGACGGAGCACACAGCACGTCTACTCGCAAGCGAGGGAATACATTGTTACCGGCAGTAAGTGAGGTGAGACGGAGCACACAGCACGTCTCCTCGCAAGCGAGGGAATACATTGTTACCGGCAGTAAGTGAGGTGAGACGGAGCACACAGCACGTCTCCTCGCAAGCGAGGGAATACATTGTTACCGGCAGTAAGTGAGGTGAGACGGAGCACACAGCACGTCTCCTCGCAAGCGAGGGAATACATTGTTACCGGCAGTAAGTGAGGTGAGACGGAGCACACAGCACGTCTCCTCGCAAGCGAGGGAATAGATTGTTACCGGCAGTAAGTGAGGTGAGACGGAGCACACAGCACGTCTCCTCGCAAGCGAGGGAATAAATTGTTACCGGCAGTAAGTGAGGTGAGACGGAGCACACAGCACGTCTCCTCGCAAGCGAGGGAATACATTGTTACCGGCAGTAAGTGAGGTGAGACGGAGCACACAGCACGTCTCCTCGCAAGCGAGGGAATACATTGTTACCGGCAGTAAGTGAGGTGAGACGGAGCACACAGCACGTCTCCTCGCAAGCGAGGGAATAGATTGTTACCGGCAGTAAGTGAGGTGAGACGGAGCACACAGCACGTCTACTCGCAAGCGAGGGAATACATTGTTACCGGCAGTAAGTGAGGTGAGACGGAGCACACAGCACGTCTCCTCGCAAGCGAGGGAATAGATTGTTACCGGCAGTAAGTGGGGTGAGACGGAGCACACAGCACGTCTCCTCGCAAGCGAGGGAATAGATTGTTACCGGCAGTAAGTGAGGTGAGATGGAGCACACAGCACGTCTCCTCGCAAGCGAGGGAATAGATTGTTACCGGCAGTAAGTGAGGTGAGACGGAGCACACAGCACGTCTCCTCGCAAGCGAGGGAATAGATTGTTACCGGCAGTAAGTGAGGTGAGACGGAGCACACAGCACGTCTCCTCGCAAGCGAGGGAATACATTGTTACCGGCAGTAAGTGAGGTGAGACGGAGCACACAGCACGTCTCCTCGCAAGCGAGGGAATAGATTGTTACCGGCAGTAAGTGAGGTGAGACGGAGCACACAGCACGTCTCCTCGCAAGCGAGGGAATAGATTGTTACCGGCAGTGAGTGAGGTGAGACGGAGCACACAGCACGTCTCCTCGCAAGCGAGGGAATAGATTGTTACCGGCAGTGAGTGAGGTGAGACGGAGCACACAGCACGTCTCCTCGCAAGCGAGGGAATAGATTGTTACCGGCAGTAAGTGAGGTGAGACGGAGCACACAGCACGTCTCCTCGCAAGCGAGGGAATACATTGTTACCGGCAGTAAGTGAGGTGAGACGGAGCACACAGCACGTCTCCTCGCAAGCGAGGGAATACATTGTTACCGGCAGTAAGTGAGGTGAGACGGAGCACACAGCACGTCTCCTCGCAAGCGAGGGAATAGATTGTTACCGGCAGTAAGTGAGGTGAGACGGAGCACACAGCACGTCTCCTCGCAAGCGAGGGAATAAATTGGTACCGGCAGTAAGTGAGGTGAGACGGAGCACACAGCACGTCTCCTCGCAAGCGAGGGAATAGATTGTTACCGGCAGTAAGTGAGGTGAGACGGAGCACACAGCACGTCTCCTCGCAAGCGAGGGAATACATTGTTACCGGCAGTAAGTGAGGTGAGACGGAGCACACAGCACGTCTCGTCGCAAGCGAGGGAATACATTGTTACCGGCAGTAAGTGAGGTGAGACGGAGCACACAGCACGTCTCCTCGCAAGCGAGGGAATACATTGTTACCGGCAGTAAGTGAGGTGAGACGGAGCACACAGCACGTCTCCTCGCAAGCGAGGGAATACATTGTTACCGGCAGTAAGTGAGGTGAGACGGAGCACACAGCACGTCTCCTCGCAAGCGAGGGAATAAATTGTTGCCGGCAGTAAGTGAGGTGAGACGGAGCACACAGCACGTCTCCTCGCAAGCGAGGGAATAGATTGTTACCGGCAGTAAGTGAGGTGAGACGGAGCACACAGCACGTCTCCTCGCAAGCGAGGGAATACATTGTTACCGGCAGTAAGTGAGGTGAGACGGAGCACACAGCACGTCTCGTCGCAAGCGAGGGAATACATTGTTACCGGCAGTAAGTGAGGTGAGACGGAGCACACAGCACGTCTCCTCGCAAGCGAGGGAATACATTGTTACCGGCAGTAAGTGAGGTGAGACGGAGCACACAGCACGTCTCCTCGCAAGCGAGGGAATACATTGTTACCGGCAGTAAGTGAGGTGAGACGGAGCACACAGCACGTCTCCTCGCAAGCGAGGGAATACATTGTTACCGGCAGTAAGTGAGGTGAGACGGAGCACACAGCACGTCTCCTCGCAAGCGAGGGAATACATTGTTACCGGCAGTAAGTGAGGTGAGACGGAGCACACAGCACGTCTCCTCGCAAGCGAGGGAATACATTGTTACCGGCAGTAAGTGAGGTGAGACGGAGCACACAGCACGTCTCCTCGCAAGCGAGGGAATAGATTGTTACCGGCAGTAAGTGAGGTGAGACGGAGCACACAGCATGTCTCCTCGCAAGCGAGGGAATAGATTGTTACCGGCAGTAAGTGAGGTGAGACGGAGCACACAGCACGTCTCCTCGCAAGCGAGGGAATAGATTGTTACCGGCAGTAAGTGAGGTGAGACGGAGCACACAGCACGTCTCCTCGCAAGCGAGGGAATACATTGTTACCGGCAGTAAGTGAGGTGAGACGGAGCACACAGCACGTCTCCTCGCAAGCGAGGGAATACATTGTTACCGGCAGTGTGTGAGGTGAGACGGAGCACACAGCACGTCTACTCGCAAGCGAGGGAATAGATTGTTACCGGCAGTAAGTGAGGTCAGACGGAGCACACAGCACGTCTCCTCGCAAGCGAGGGAATAGATTGTTACCGGCAGTAAGTTAGGTGAGACGGAGCACACAGCACGTCTCCTCGCAAGCGAGGGAATACATTGTTACCGGCAGTAAGTGAGGTGAGACGGAGCACACAGCACGTCTCCTCGCAAGCGAGGGAATAGATTGTTACCCGGCAGTAAGTGAGGTGAGACGGAGCACACAGCACGTCTCCTCGCAAGCGAGGGAAAACATTGTTACCGGCAGTAAGTGAGGTGAGACGGAGCACACAGCACGTCTCCTCGCAAGCGAGGGAATAGATTGTTACCGGCAGTAAGTGAGGTGAGACGGAGCACACAGCACGTCTCCTCGCAAGCGAGGGAATACATTGTTACCGGCAGTAAGTGAGGTGAGACGGAGCACACAGCACGTCTACTCGCAAGCGAGGGAATAGATTGTTACCGGCAGTAAGTGAGGTGAGACGGAGCACACAGCACGTCTACTCGCAAGCGAGGGAATAGATTGTTACCGGCAGTAAGTGAGGTGAGACGGAGCACACAGCACGTCTCCTCGCAAGCGAGGGAATACATTGTTACCGGCAGTAAGTGAGGTGAGACGGAGCACACAGCACGTCTCCTCGCAAGCGAGGGAATACATTGTTACCGGCAGTAAGTGAGGTGAGACGGAGCACACAGCACGTCTCCTCGCAAGCGAGGGAATAGATTGTTACCGGCAGTAAGTGAGGTGAGACGGAGCACACAGCACGTCTCCTCGCAAGCGAGGGAATACATTGTTACCGGCAGTAAGTGAGGTGAGACGGAGCACACAGCACGTCTCCTCGCAAGCGAGGGAATAGATTGTTACCGGCAGTAAGTGAGGTGAGACGGAGCATACAGCACGTCTCCTCGCAAGCGAGGGAATACATTGTTACCGGCAGTAAGTGAGGTGAGACGGAGCACACAGCACGTCTCCTCGCAAGCGAGGGAATACATTGTTACCGGCAGTAAGTGAGGTGAGACGGAGCACACAGCACGTCTCCTCGCAAGCGAGGGAATACATTGTTACCGGCAGTAAGTGAGGTGAGACGGAGCACACAGCACGTCTCCTCGCAAGCGAGGGTATAGATTGTTACCGGCAGTAAGTGAGGTGAGACGGAGCACACAGCACGTCTCCTCGCAAGCGAGGGAATACATTGTTACCGGCAGTAAGTGAGGTGAGACGGAGCACACAGCACGTCTCCTCGCAAGCGAGGGAATAGATTGTTACCGGCAGTAAGTGAGGTGAGACGGAGCACACAGCACGTCTCCTCGCAAGCGAGGGAATACATTGTTACCGGCAGTAAGTGAGGTGAGACGGAGCACACAGCACGTCTCCTCGCAAGCGAGGGAATAGATTGTTACCGGCAGTAAGTGGGGTGAGACGGAGCACACAGCACGTCTCCTCGCAAGCGAGGGAATACATTGTTACCGGCAGTAAGTGGGGTGAGACGGAGCACACAGCACGTCTCCTCGCAAGCGAGGGAATAGATTGTTACCGGCAGTAAGTGGGGTGAGACGGAGCACACAGCACGTCTCCTCGCAAGCGAGGGAATACATTGTTACCGGCAGTAAGTGAGGTGAGACGGAGCACACAGCACGTCTCCTCGCAAGCAAAGGAATACATTGTTACCGGCAGTAAGTGAGGTGAGACGGAGCACACAGCACGTCTCCTCGCAAGCGAGGGAATAGATTGTTACCGGCAGTAAGTGAGGTGAGACGGAGCACACAGCACGTCTCCTCGCAAGCGAGGGAATAGATTGTTACCGGCAGTAAGTGGGGTGAGACGGAGCAAACAGCACGTCTACTCGCAAGCGAGGGAATAGATTGTTACCGGCAGTAAGTGAGGTGAGACGGAGCACACAGCACGTCTCCTCGCAAGCGAGGGAATAGATTGTTACCGGCAGTGAGTGAGGTGAGACGGAGCACACAGCACGTCTACTCGCAAGCGAGGGAATAGATTGTTACCGGCAGTAAGTGAGGTGAGACGGAGCATACAGCACGTCTCCTCGCAAGCGAGGGAATAGATTGTTACCGGCAGTAAGTGAGGTGAGACGGAGCACACAGCACGTCTACTCGCAAGCGAGGGAATACATTGTTACCGGCAGTAAGTGAGGTGAGACGGAGCACACAGCACGTCTCCTCGCAAGCGAGGGAATACATTGTTACCGGCAGTAAGTGAGGTGAGACGGAGCATACAGCACGTCTCCTCGCAAGCGAGGGAATAGATTGTTACCGGCAGTAAGTGAGGTGAGACGGAGCACACAGCACGTCTCCTCGCAAGCGAGGGAATAGATTGTTACCGGCAGTAAGTGGGGTGAGACGGAGCAAACAGCACGTCTACTCGCAAGCGAGGGAATAGATTGTTACCGGCAGTGAGTGAGGTGAGACGGAGCACACAGCACGTCTCCTCGCAAGCGAGGGAATAGATTGTTACCGGCAGTGAGTGAGGTGAGACGGAGCACACAGCACGTCTACTCGCAAGCGAGGGAATAGATTGTTACCGGCAGTAAGTGAGGTGAGACGGAGCATACAGCACGTCTCCTCGCAAGCGAGGGAATAGATTGTTACCGGCAGTAAGTGAGGTGAGACGGAGCACACAGCACGTCTACTCGCAAGCGAGGGAATACATTGTTACCGGCAGTAAGTGAGGTGAGACGGAGCACACAGCACGTCTCCTCGCAAGCGAGGGAATACATTGTTACCGGCAGTAAGTGAGGTGAGACGGAGCATACAGCACGTCTCCTCGCAAGCGAGGGAATAGATTGTTACCGGCAGTAAGTGAGGTGAGACGGAGCACACAGCACGTCTCCTCGCAAGCGAGGGAATACATTGTTACCGGCAGTAAGTGAGGTGAGACGGAGCACACAGCACGTCTCCTCGCAAGCGAGGGAATACATTGTTACCGGCAGTAAGTGAGGTGAGACGGAGCACACAGCACGTCTCCTCGCAAGCGAGGGAATAGATTGTTACCGGCAGTAAGTGAGGTGAGACGGAGCACACAGCACGTCTCCTCGCAAGCGAGGGAATACATTGTTACCGGCAGTAAGTGAGGTGAGACGGAGCACACAGCACGTCTCCTCGCAAGCGAGGGAATACATTGTTACCGGCAGTGTGTGAGGTGAGACGGAGCACACAGCACGTCTACTCGCAAGCGAGGGAATAGATTGTTACCGGCAGTAAGTGAGGTCAGACGGAGCACACAGCACGTCTCCTCGCAAGCGAGGGAATAGATTGTTACCGGCAGTAAGTTAGGTGAGACGGAGCACACAGCACGTCTCCTCGCAAGCGAGGGAATACATTGTTACCGGCAGTAAGTGAGGTGAGACGGAGCACACAGCACGTCTCCTCGCAAGCGAGGGAATAGATTGTTACCGGCAGTAAGTGAGGTGAGACGGAGCACACAGCACGTCTCCTCGCAAGCGAGGGAAAACATTGTTACCGGCAGTAAGTGAGGTGAGACGGAGCACACAGCACGTCTCCTCGCAAGCGAGGGAATAGATTGTTACCGGCAGTAAGTGAGGTGAGACGGAGCACACAGCACGTCTCCTCGCAAGCGAGGGAATACATTGTTACCGGCAGTAAGTGAGGTGAGACGGAGCACACAGCACGTCTACTCGCAAGCGAGGGAATAGATTGTTACCGGCAGTAAGTGAGGTGAGACGGAGCACACAGCACGTCTACTCGCAAGCGAGGGAATAGATTGTTACCGGCAGTAAGTGAGGTGAGACGGAGCACACAGCACGTCTCCTCGCAAGCGAGGGAATACATTGTTACCGGCAGTAAGTGAGGTGAGACGGAGCACACAGCACGTCTCCTCGCAAGCGAGGGAATACATTGTTACCGGCAGTAAGTGAGGTGAGACGGAGCACACAGCACGTCTCCTCGCAAGCGAGGGAATAGATTGTTACCGGCAGTAAGTGAGGTGAGACGGAGCACACAGCACGTCTCCTCGCAAGCGAGGGAATACATTGTTACCGGCAGTAAGTGAGGTGAGACGGAGCACACAGCACGTCTCCTCGCAAGCGAGGGAATAGATTGTTACCGGCAGTAAGTGAGGTGAGACGGAGCATACAGCACGTCTCCTCGCAAGCGAGGGAATACATTGTTACCGGCAGTAAGTGAGGTGAGACGGAGCACACAGCACGTCTCCTCGCAAGCGAGGGAATACATTGTTACCGGCAGTAAGTGAGGTGAGACGGAGCACACAGCACGTCTCCTCGCAAGCGAGGGAATACATTGTTACCGGCAGTAAGTGAGGTGAGACGGAGCACACAGCACGTCTCCTCGCAAGCGAGGGTATAGATTGTTACCGGCAGTAAGTGAGGTGAGACGGAGCACACAGCACGTCTCCTCGCAAGCGAGGGAATACATTGTTACCGGCAGTAAGTGAGGTGAGACGGAGCACACAGCACGTCTCCTCGCAAGCGAGGGAATAGATTGTTACCGGCAGTAAGTGAGGTGAGACGGAGCACACAGCACGTCTCCTCGCAAGCGAGGGAATACATTGTTACCGGCAGTAAGTGAGGTGAGACGGAGCACACAGCACGTCTCCTCGCAAGCGAGGGAATAGATTGTTACCGGCAGTAAGTGGGGTGAGACGGAGCACACAGCACGTCTCCTCGCAAGCGAGGGAATACATTGTTACCGGCAGTAAGTGGGGTGAGACGGAGCACACAGCACGTCTCCTCGCAAGCGAGGGAATAGATTGTTACCGGGCAGTAAGTGGGGTGAGACGGAGCACACAGCACGTCTCCTCGCAAGCGAGGGAATACATTGTTACCGGCAGTAAGTGAGGTGAGACGGAGCACACAGCACGTCTCCTCGCAAGCAAAGGAATACATTGTTACCGGCAGTAAGTGAGGTGAGACGGAGCACACAGCACGTCTCCTCGCAAGCGAGGGAATAGATTGTTACCGGCAGTAAGTGAGGTGAGACGGAGCACACAGCACGTCTCCTCGCAAGCGAGGGAATAGATTGTTACCGGCAGTAAGTGGGGTGAGACGGAGCAAACAGCACGTCTACTCGCAAGCGAGGGAATAGATTGTTACCGGCAGTAAGTGAGGTGAGACGGAGCACACAGCACGTCTCCTCGCAAGCGAGGGAATAGATTGTTACCGGCAGTGAGTGAGGTGAGACGGAGCACACAGCACGTCTACTCGCAAGCGAGGGAATAGATTGTTACCGGCAGTAAGTGAGGTGAGACGGAGCATACAGCACGTCTCCTCGCAAGCGAGGGAATAGATTGTTACCGGCAGTAAGTGAGGTGAGACGGAGCACACAGCACGTCTACTCGCAAGCGAGGGAATACATTGTTACCGGC
>NW_027453826.1:611176-831176 GCF_040206685.1 Ascaphus truei
CGCAAGCGAGGGAATACATTGTTTACGGCAGTAAGTGAGGTGAGACGGAGCACACAGCACGTCTCCCTCGCAAGCGAGGGAATACATTGTTACCGGCAGTAAGTGAGGTGAGACGGAGCACACAGCACGTCTCCTCGCAAGCGAGGGGAATACATTGTTACCGGCAGTAAGTGAGGTGAGACGGAGCACACAGCACGTCTCCTCGCAAGCGAGGGAATAGATTGTTACCGGCAGTAAGTGAGGTGAGACGCCGAGCACACAGCACGTCTCCTCGCAAGCGAGGAATACATTGTTACCGGCAGTAAGTGAGGTGAGACGGAGCACACAGCACGTCTCCTCGCAAGCGAGGGGAATAGATTGTTACCGGCAGTAAGTGAGGTGAGACGGAGCACACAGCACGTCTCCTCGCAAGCGAGGGAATACATTGTTACCGGCAGTAAGTGAGGTGAGACGGAGCACACAGCACGTCTCCTCGCAAGCGAGGGAATAGATTGTTACCGGCAGTAAGTGAGGTGAGACGGAGCACACAGCACGTCTCCTCGCAAGCGAGGGAATACATTGTTACCGGCAGTAAGTGAGGTGAGACGGAGCACACAGCACGTCTCCTCGCAAGCGAGGGAATACATTGTTACCGGCAGTAAGTGAGGTGAGACGGAGCACTACAGCACGGTCTCCTCGCAAGCGAGGGAATACATTGTTACCGGCAGTAAGTGAGGTGAGACGGAGCACACAGCACGTCTCCTCGCAAGCGAGGGAATAGATTGTTACCGGCAGTAAGTGGGGTGAGACGGAGCACACAGCACGTCTCCTCGCAAGCGAGGGAATAGCATTGTTACCGGCAGTAAGTGAGGTGAGACGGAGCACACAGCACGTCTCCTCGCAAGCAAGGGAATACATTGTTACCGGCAGTGAAGTGAGGTGAGACGGAGCACACAGCACGTCTCCTCGCAAGCGAGGGAATAGATTGTTACCGGCAGTAAGTGAGGTGAGACGGAGCACACAGCACGTCTCCTCGCAAGCGAGGGAATAGATTGTTACCGGCAGTACAGTGGGTGAGACGGAGCAAACAGCACGTCTACCTCGCAAGCGAGGGAATAGATTGTTACCGCAGTAAGTGAGGTGAGACGGAGCACACAGCACGTCTCCTCGCAAGCGAGGGAATAGATTGTTACCGGCAGTGAGTGAGGTGAGACGGAGCACACAGCACGTCTCCTCGCAAGCGAGGGAATAGATTGTTACCGGCAGTAAGTGAGGTGAGACGGAGCATACAGCCACGTCTCCTCGCAAGCGAGGGAATAGATTGTTACCGGCAGTAAGTGAGGTGAGACGGAGCACACAGCAACGTCTACCTCGCAAGCGAGGGAATACATTGTTACCGGCAGTAAGTGAGGTGAGACGGAGCACACAGCACGTCTCCTCGCAAGCGAGGGAATACATTGTTACCGGCAGTAAGTGAGGTGAGACGGAGCACACAGCACGTCTCCTCGCAAGCGAGGGAATAGATTGTTACCGGCAGTAAGTGAGGTGAGACGGAGCACACAGCACGTCTCCTCGCAAGCGAGGGAATAGATTGTTACCGGCAGTAAGTGGGGTGAGACGGAGCAAACAGCACGTCTACTCGCAAGCGAGGGAATAGATTGTTACCGGCAGTAAGTGAGGTGAGACGGAGCACACAGCACGTCTCCCTCGCAAGCGAGGAATAGATTGTTACCGGCAGTGAGTGAGGTGAGACGGAGCACACAGCACGTCTAATCGCAAGCGAGGGAATAGATTGTTACCGGCAGTAAGTGAGGTGAGACGGAGCATACAGCACGTCTCCTCGCAAGCGAGGGGAATAGATTGTTACCGGCAGTAAGTGAGGTGAGACGGAGCACACAGCACGTCTACTCGCAAGCGAGGGAATACATTGTTACCGGCAGTAAGTGAGGTGAGACGGAGCACACAGCACGTCTCCTCGCAAGCGAGGGAATACATTGTTACCGGCAGTAAGTGAGGTGAGACGGAGCATACAGCACGTCTCCTCGCAAGCGAGGGAATAGATTGTTACCGGCAGTAAGTGAGGTGAGACGGAGCACACAGCACGTCTCCTCGCAAGCGAGGGAATACATTGTTACCGGCAGTAAGTGAGGTGAGACGGAGCACACAGCACGTCTCCTCGCAAGCGAGGGAATACATTGTTACCGGCAGTAAGTGAGGTGAGACGGAGCACACAGCACGTCTCCTCGCAAGCGAGGGAATAGATTGTTACCGGCAGTAAGTGAGGTGAGACGGAGCACACAGCACGTCTCCTCGCAAGCGAGGGAATACATTGTTACCGGCAGTAAGTGAGGTGAGACGGAGCACACAGCACGTCTCCTCGCAAGCGAGGGAATAGATTGTTACCTGCAGTAAGTGAGGTGAGACGGAGCACACAGCACGTCTCCTCGCAAGCGAGGGAATAGATTGTTACCGGCAGTAAGTGAGGTGAGACGGAGCACACAGCACGTCTACTCGCAAGCGAGGGAATAGATTGTTACCGGCAGTGAGTGAGGTGAGACGGAGCACACAGCACGTCTACTCGCAAGCGAGGGAATACATTGTTACCGGCAGTAAGTGAGGTGAGACGGAGCACACAGCACGTCTCCTCGCAAGCGAGGGAATAGATTGTTACCGGCAGTAAGTGAGGTGAGACGGAGCACACAGCACGTCTCCTCGCAAGCGAGGGAATAGATTGTTACCGGCAGTAAGTGAGGTGAGACGGAGCACACAGCACGTCTCCTCGCAAGCGAGGGAATAGATTGTTACCGGCAGTAAGTGAGGTGAGACGGAGCACACAGCACGTCTCCTCGCAAGCGAGGGAATACATTGTTACCGGCAGTAAGTGAGGTGAGACGGAGCACACAGCACGTCTCCTCGCAAGCGAGGGAATACATTGTTACCGGCAGTAAGTGAGGTGAGACGGAGCACACAGCACGTCTACTCGCAAGCGAGGAATAGATTGTTACCGGCAGTAAGTGAGGTGAGACGGAGCACACAGCACGTCTCCTCGCAAGCGAGGGAATAGATTGTTACCGGCAGTAAGTGAGGTGAGACGGAGCACACAGCACGTCTACTCGCAAGCGAGGGAATACATTGTTACCGGCAGTAAGTGAGGTGAGACGGAGCACACAGCACGTCTCCTCGCAAGCGAGGGAATACATTGTTACCGGCAGTAAGTGAGGTGAGACGGAGCACACAGCACGTCTCCTCGCAAGCGAGGGAATACATTGTTACCGGCAGTAAGTGAGGTGAGACGGAGCACACAGCACGTCTACTCGCAAGCGAGGGAATACATTGTTACCGGCAGTAAGTGAGGTGAGACGGAGCACACAGCACGTCTACTCGCAAGCGAGGGAATACATTGTTACCGGCAGTAAGTGAGGTGAGACGGAGCACACAGCACGTCTACTCGCAAGCGAGGGAATAGATTGTTACCGGCAGTAAGTGAGGTGAGACGGAGCACACAGCACGTCTACTCGCAAGCGAGGGAATAGATTGTTACCGGCAGTAAGTGAGGTGAGACGGAGCACACAGCACGTCTCCTCGCAAGCGAGGGAATAGATTGTTACCGGCAGTAAGTGAGGTGAGACGGAGCACACAGCACGTCTCCTCGCAAGCGAGGGAATACATTGTTACCGGCAGTAAGTGAGGTGAGACGGAGCACACAGCACGTCTCCTCGCAAGCGAGGGAATAGATTGTTACCGGCAGTAAGTGAGGTGAGACGGAGCACACAGCACGTCTCCTCGCAAGCGAGGGAATAGATTGTTACCGGCAGTAAGTGAGGTGAGACGGAGCACACAGCACGTCTACTCGCAAGCGAGGGAATACATTGTTACCGGCAGTAAGTGAGGTGAGACGGAGCACACAGCACGTCTCCTCGCAAGCGAGGGAATAGATTGTTACCGGCAGTAAGTGAGGTGAGACGGAGCACACAGCACGTCTCCTCGCAAGCGAGGGAATAGATTGTTACCGGCAGTAAGTGAGGTGAGACGGAGCACACAGCACGTCTCCTCGCAAGCGAGGGAATACATTGTTACCGGCAGTAAGTGAGGTGAGACGGAGCACACAGCACGTCTCCTCGCAAGCGAGGGAATAGATTGTTACCGGCAGTAAGTGAGGTGAGACGGAGCATACAGCACGTCTCCTCGCAAGCGAGGGAATACATTGTTACCGGCAGTAAGTGAGGTGAGACGGAGCACACAGCACGTCTCCTCGCAAGCGAGGGAATACATTGTTACCGGCAGTAAGTGAGGTGAGACGGAGCACACAGCACGTCTCCTCGCAAGCGAGGGAATACATTGTTACCGGCAGTAAGTGAGGTGAGACGGAGCACACAGCACGTCTCCTCGCAAGCGAGGGAATAGATTGTTACCGGCAGTAAGTGAGGTGAGACGGAGCACACAGCACGTCTCCTCGCAAGCGAGGGAATACATTGTTACCGGCAGTAAGTGAGGTGAGACGGAGCACACAGCACGTCTCCTCGCAAGCGAGGGAATAGATTGTTACCGGCAGTAAGTGAGGTGAGACGGAGCACACAGCACGTCTCCTCGCAAGCGAGGGAATACATTGTTACCGGCAGTAAGTGAGGTGAGACGGAGCACACAGCACGTCTCCTCGCAAGCGAGGGAATACATTGTTACCGGCTGTAAGTGAGGTGAGACGGAGCACACAGCACGTCTCCTCGCAAGCGAGGGAATAGATTGTTACCGGCAGTAAGTGGGGTGAGACGGAGCACACAGCACGTCTCCTCGCAAGCGAGGGAATACATTGTTACCGGCAGTAAGTGGGGTGAGACGGAGCACACAGCACGTCTCCTCGCAAGCGAGGGAATAGATTGTTACCGGCAGTAAGTGGGGTGAGACGGAGCACACAGCACGTCTCCTCGCAAGCGAGGGAATACATTGTTACCGGCAGTAAGTGAGGTGAGACGGAGCACACAGCACGTCTCCTCGCAAGCGAGGGAATACATTGTTACCGGCAGTAAGTGAGGTGAGACGGAGCACACAGCACGTCTCCTCGCAAGCGAGGGAATAGATTGTTACCGGCAGTAAGTTAGGTGAGACGGAGCACACAGCACGTCTCCTCGCAAGCGATGGAATAGATTGTTACCGGCAGTGAGTGGGGTGAGACGGAGCAAACAGCACGTCTACTCGCAAGCGAGGGAATAGATTGTTACCGGCAGTGAGTGAGGTGAGACGGAGCACACAGCACGTCTCCTCGCAAGCGAGGGAATAGATTGTTACCGGCAGTGAGTGAGGTGAGACGGAGCACACAGCACGTCTACTCGCAAGCGAGGGAATAGATTGTTACCGGCAGTAAGTGAGGTGAGACGGAGCATACAGCACGTCTCCTCGCAAGCGAGGGAATAGATTGTTACCGGCAGTAAGTGAGGTGAGACGGAGCACACAGCACGTCTACTCGCAAGCGAGGGAATACATTGTTACCGGCAGTAAGTGAGGTGAGACGGAGCACACAGCACGTCTCCTCGCAAGCGAGGGAATACATTGTTACCGGCAGTAAGTGAGGTGAGACGGAGCATACAGCACGTCTCCTCGCAAGCGAGGGAATAGATTGTTACCGGCAGTAAGTGAGGTGAGACGGAGCACACAGCACGTCTCCTCGCAAGCGAGGGAATAGATTGTTACCGGCAGTAAGTGAGGTGAGACGGAGCACACAGCACGTCTCCTCGCAAGCGAGGGAATACATTGTTACCGGCAGTAAGTGAGGTGAGACGGAGCACACAGCACGTCTCCTCGCAAGCGAGGGAATAGATTGTTACCGGCAGTAAGTGAGGTGAGACGGAGCACACAGCACGTCTCCTCGCAAGCGAGGGAATAGATTGTTACCGGCAGTAAGTGAGGTGAGACGGAGCACACAGCACGTCTACTCGCAAGCGAGGGAATACATTGTTACCGGCAGTAAGTGAGGTGAGACGGAGCACACAGCACGTCTCCTCGCAAGCGAGGGAATAGATTGTTACCGGCAGTGAGTGAGGTGAGACGGAGCACACAGCACGTCTACTCGCAAGCGAGGGAATACATTGTTACCGGCAGTAAGTGAGGTGAGACGGAGCACACAGCACGTCTCCTCGCAAGCGAGGGAATAGATTGTTACCGGCAGTAAGTGAGGTGAGACGGAGCACACAGCACGTCTCCTCGCAAGCGAGGGAATAGATTGTTACCGGCAGTAAGTGAGGTGAGACGGAGCACACAGCACGTCTCCTCGCAAGCGAGGGAATACATTGTTACCGGCAGTAGTGAGGTGAGACGGAGCACACAGCACGTCTCCTCGCAAGCGAGGGAATACATTGTTACCGGCAGTAAGTGAGGTGAGACGGAGCACACAGCACGTCTCCTCGCAAGCGAGGGAATACATTGTTACCGGCAGTAAGTGAGGTGAGACGGAGCACACAGCACGTCTACTCGCAAGCGAGGAAATAGATTGTTACCGGCAGTAAGTGAGGTGAGACGGAGCACACAGCACGTCTCCTCGCAAGCGAGGGAATAGATTGTTACCGGCAGTAAGTGAGGTGAGACGGAGCACACAGCACGTCTACTCGCAAGCGAGGGAATACATTGTTACCGGCAGTAAGTGAGGTGAGACGGAGCACACAGCACGTCTCCTCGCAAGCGAGGGAATACATTGTTACCGGCAGTAAGTGAGGTGAGACGGAGCACACAGCACGTCTCCTCGCAAGCGAGGGAATACATTGTTACCGGCAGTAAGTGAGGTGAGACGGAGCACACAGCACGTCTCCTCGCAAGCGAGGGAATACATTGTTACCGGCAGTAAGTGGGGTGAGACGGAGCACACAGCACGTCTACTCGCAAGCGAGGGAATACATTGTTACCGGCAGTAAGTGGGGTGAGACGGAGCACACAGCACGTCTACTCGCAAGCGAGGGAATACATTGTTACCGGCAGTAAGTGGGGTGAGACGGAGCACACAGCACGTCTCCTCGCAAGCGAGGGAATACATTGTTACCGGCAGTAAGTGGGGTGAGACGGAGCACACAGCACGTCTACTCGCAAGCGAGGGAATACATTGTTACCGGCAGTAAGTGGGGTGAGACGGAGCACACAGCACGTCTCCTCGCAAGCGAGGGAATAGATTGTTACCGGCAGTGAGTGAGGTGAGACGGAGCACACAGCACGTCTCCTCGCAAGCGAGGGAATAGATTGTTACCGGCAGTGAGTGAGGTGAGACGGAGCAAACAGCACGTCTCCTCGCAAGCGAGGGAATAGATTGTTACCGGCAGTAAGTGAGGTGAGACGGAGCACACAGCACGTCTCCTCGCAAGCGAGGGAATACATTGTTACCGGCAGTAAGTGAGGTGAGACGGAGCACACAGCACGTCTCCTCGCAAGCGAGGGAATATATTGTTACCGGCAGTAAGTGAGGTGAGACGGAGCACACAGCACGTCTACTCGCAAGCGAGGGAATACATTGTTACCGGCAGTAAGTGAGGTGAGACGGAGCACACAGCACGTCTCCTCGCAAGCGAGGGAATACATTGTTACCGGCAGTAAGTGAGGTGAGACGGAGCACACAGCACGTCTCCTCGCAAGCGAGGGAATAGATTGTTACCGGCAGTAAGTGAGGTGAGACGGAGCACACAGCACGTCTCCTCGCAAGCGAGGGAATAGATTGAGACCGGCAGTAAGTGAGGTGAGACGGAGCACACAGCACGTCTCCTCGCAAGCGAGGGAATAGATTGTTACCGGCAGTAAGTGAGGTGAGACGGAGCACACAGCACGTCTCCTCGCAAGCGAGGGAATAGATTGTTACTGACTCCAGCTGACTGGGGCAGTGCAGGGGTCAAACCGGCAGTTACAGATTACAACAGCTGAGTGTATCAACGTGAGATACGGATTGCCCTGCGCTCAGTTTGCTTTTTATACGGACTGCCCTGCGCTCAGTTTGCTTTTTATACGGACTGCCCTGCAGTCAGTTTGCTTTTTATACGGACTGCCCTGCAGTCAGTTTGCTTTTTATACGGACTGCCCTGCAGTCAATTTGCTTTTTATACGGACTGCCCTGCAGTCAGTTTGCTTTTTATACGGACTGCCCTGCAGTCAGTTTGCTTTTTATACGGACTGCCCTGCAGTCAGTTTGCTTTTTAACTTGCTTTCACAATTTGTAATTATACCTATGCCTTAAAGGGTGTATTGCCCTAGGGAAATGACCTAATTAATGTATGAGAGAGTGGTAGTAACAGACGGGGCTGCATGCAGGCAGCTTACTGTATGAGAAGGATGACATTGTTTCTGGTTTCCCTGTAAAGAGTGAAACACATTTGATGTGTGTAACATTATTTGTTATTTTGTTGCAGAAAGGGAGTAACAGAACTACCACAAGTTCAAACTACTCTCTCTAAATCTATATTTATGTGAAATTAATTGTATTTGTGCTAAGCAGACGCTGGAACCACATGTGTTTTGTATACTATGAGGTTTAACCACCATAAACTATCCATGAATTGGTAAAGTTGCACTAAATGCAAAGGCTATAAGCAGCTGGCATCGTTTGAAACAATTACCATTTCTACTAGAGGTTCTTTGGAGAAATAACACCTAAAGGGAACTCTAGATAAACGGATATGCCTTAAATGTGGCATTAACAGGGTAAGAATCAATTCATGTGTATAAGAAACCTGTCAGCGTGTTGCAATTCACACTAAAAGGCATTGTGTGTATGCTGCAGGTTGCATTAAATTGTGTTATATATTAAAATGTACACATCATATTGTGGCGGTAGGCGTAGCCAGCCTTCATTAATAAAGGTGGAGCCCGGGTGGCTGTCCCTGAAACCGTATGGTATGGGCTGAGAGTGTCAGCTCTTGGGTCTAAATGTTGGTTCTTTGTGTTTTAAAACTGCAATGCATTGTGTTTTTCCTCTGATTTAAACCCAGGTTGGTGACAAAAGGCAGTGTGAATTAGCAAGTGAATTACATGTGAATTAGCATTTCAATGCCCCAGCTCAGATAGGGATTCCAAGCCTAAATCTCCCCAATTTATTTCCCTTATAAGTATAAGGTACCCCAGAGTATATTCTGTAAGGAAGTGTACATTATATTGTGTTTTAATGTTTACTATAAGGTTCTATACAGAAAGCATAGGCATATGGTCAATATGCTAGGTAGTTTGCATGGAATCCATAGTTCAGATAGGAGAGGAATGGCAGAGGGGGGAAAACCATTTGGTGAGCAGAATATTCAGATTAGGATGTCATTGTTTTAAGTGGACACCGCGGAGCCAGGGAAAAACGGCCCTGTATGTCAAAACTCATAAGCATGTTTTCCATTGGCAAGTTTTGAATGTATCCCTCCTATCAGTGAATGCGTAATTTCAATCCCTGCTGTAATTGGCTATTACACTCCTCAATGATTTAGATAGGAATCCAGCCTATATAAGAGCGTGCAGTAAAAGCAGCTCTCTCTCTTTTTCCTGTTGGAGATCTGAAGACAAGCAGCTGCTGGCGGGCCTCTCAAAGGTGCTTCTGTGAAAGAGCTATTCACACAGGGAAGCATGGGGAGGCCTAGCCAGCAGGCTGGATTAGGGTCCAGGAGACCAGAACCAGGGCCCTATCAAGGTAAGCCTTTGTGGAAACAGGCGCCTTGCAACTAGGAAATGGTAGATCTCCTTCCCCAGACCCCAGTAAGTGTGTATGTTCTCTGTTTCTTGTATTTCTGTGTGTTTCCGAGGTCTTATCCGAATAAACCGCAATTTATTTTACTGCCTGTTTTGCCTTGTGACTGATCCCTTAAAAATAAAGGTGTATTTGGCCTGCCCTACCATGACAGGCTTATTTACTGGTGGCAGAGGTGGGATCATAGGGCTTTGCACTATACTGCTGCGACACACTTTATTCGAGCAAATACCCAGTATGTACCTGGCAGATACCTGGAATGCGCCGCTCCTCACCTCTGACAAGCCCCGTTGCATTTGCCTTCCCAGCCATGGTTCATGCCTGGCTGACAGGTCGGCTGATCTGTTAAATTATAATGATTAGGATTTAATAGGCTGCAATGCTTCGCGTGTCTACCAGATGGCATAAATTCATGAATTGTAATGCAGTATATATAAAATATACTGTGCAGTATTGCAGCCAGCGGGAATAAAATGCTTCAATCCCTGCCTGGAAAATAACGCAATGCACTCGGGCAGAAAACAGTCACAAACCTCAATACACCCGAGTATACCCGAATTCGTGGGACTAGCCGAGCTCGAATAAAGTGTGTCGCCAGTGTAACTTCCTGCAGGGAATTATAGGACAAAGTGAGCTTGTGGATTGCAAGCTCTCAAAACAAGTAGTTTCGGAAAACACGCTATACAAAGCAGGGAATCACACTGTTCAGTGTCACTTAGGTTATTAGTGCCTGAAAGGAGAAGATGTGGTCCCCAACAGGAAGGAATGTGTCCTGGGATTGTGCATCTGTGGTTGGCCGGTGTGAGAAGTATGGGTTGCCTACCCATGGCAGACCCATGGTAGTCCTATGCCAGGACTTGGAGTGGCATGAAGCCTGCGGGGCTGACTGCACTCCTGGGGTAGTAGCTGCGGCCATTACCCAGGTGCTTCGGTCTGGACGGTACAGGTCCTGGAGTCGGGCAGCCGTGACTGTCCGATGTAAAAGCTATATGCTGCCAGTGCATAGGCAGTCTAGGGCATCACTAGAAAAGGAACTGGAGTAGCATGAAGCCCGCGGGGCTGAATGCACTCCTGAGGTAGTGGTCCTAGCCACTACCGGCGGGACCGTATGCCCAGAGCGCGAGCCCCTCAAGAGTGTCTTGGAGGGGGACCTCAACCCTCCTGTGGCTACCCCTGAAGCCGTTCTTACCACAGTATGCGAACTGCTAACACTCTATTCCCGGTTGCGTCCAAATGCAACGGTAAAGCAGAGGATGCAGTTCTGCCCAGTAGTAGAGTGCGTTGTGGGACACATTGCCCTCCTCACCCCTGGGGAGAGGGCTGGAGCAACCTGGGCCATGGTACTGAGCACTCAGGCGGCAGATGGTGTGTCCATGGGGGCACCGTCCCAGAAGCGGGTCATAACCCCCGCAGGAGTGCCAGTTAATCAGGCACTCCCCAGAGCTGACACTCTCCTCCGGGAGAGTCAGCTGATGGCCAAGGTGGCAGAGGGAGTGATCAGCCATGCTGATGCTGGGGATCATGCCTCCCTGAAAGCCACCGTGCTGGCTGAGGATGGTGCCACCCCGGCACCATGCCTCGTGGTCCCCGGAAGGGTGACCGGTGCTGCATCCACCCAGAGGGTGGAGGGCTGTGTGTCCCACAAGACGCAGCCCGAGCAGCAGGTCCAGAACCCTGCAGGTGTGCCGGTGGAGCTAGTGCAATTGGTAATTGCACCCCCTCTAGTCTCAGAGCAGGGGAGGGAGCAGCTTAGCGCCAAGGTAGTTGCTGGAGAGGGCAGCTGCACTGAGTCCAGTGATGCTGCCCGCAGGGAAGCCTCTGTGCTGGCTGAGGGTACTACTCTCGTGCCCTGCTTTGTGTCCACACCCATGGTGTGCCGGCGTGGGCACAGTCCCAGAAGCGGGTCGTAACCCCCGCAGGAGTGCCAGTGAATCAGGCACTCCCCAGAGCTCACACTCTCCTCCGGGAGAGTCAGCTGAAGGCCAAGGTGGCAGAGGGAGTGATCAGCCATGCTGATGCTGGGGATCTTGCCTCCCTGAAAGCCACTGTACTGGCTGAGGATGGTGCCACCCTGGCACCATGCCTCGTGGTCCCCAGAAGGGCGACCGATGCTGCATCCACCCAGAGGGTGGAGGGCTGTGTGTCCCACAAGACACAGCCCGAGCAGCAGGTCCAGAACCCTGCAGGTGTGCCGGTGGAGCTAGTGCCATCAGTAGTTGCACACCCTCTAGTCTCAGAGCAGGGGAGGGAGCAGCTTAGCACCAAGGGAGTTGCTGGAAAGGGCAGCGGCATTGAGCCCAGTGAGGCTGCCCGCATGAAAGCCTCTGTGCAGGTTGAGGATACCACCCTTGTGCCCTGACTTGTGTCCACCCCAGTGGTGGAGGACTGTGTGCCGGCATGGGCACAGTCCGAGAAGTGGGTCTTAACCCCCACGGGCACGCCCGTGAGCCGGGTAGTCCCAGGAGCTGACACTCTAGTCCCAGAGTGTCAGTTGAATGCCAATGTGGCTGAGGGAGAGATCAGCCAAGCTGATGCTGGGGATCATGCCTCTCTGCAAGCCACCATGATGGCAGAGGATGGTGTCACGCGGGTGCCATGCCTCATGGCAACCAAAATGTCGACCAGCTGTGTGCCAGTATGGCCAAAGGCAGAGAAGCAGGTAGTGACCCCTGCTGCAATTCCTGGTGCCCCCCGATCCAGTAACCCTAGTCTGGGGCAACGTTCTCTAGCTACCGAGAAGACGGCTAGCAAGATGCTGTCCCCTGAACTAAAGCAGCCAACAGCCGTGAAGCAGCTACAGGAAAAGACACAGTCAGCGATCCCTGCAGCCCCTGCCAGCGACACAGCTAAGGAGCTTCCAGATGAGCAGCAGTCTACAGCCATCAGGCAGGAGGACCAACCGGTCCACAAAGATTTGTTTTTGCATCCAGGGTTCCCATGCAATCGGCAGGCGATCGGCCTGGAAGTCCCCTGCAACAAGGTACTTCCTGGGCAGCCTGATAGGATCTTGCCCAGGCTCCGGTTCCCAAAGACAGGGAGACCGGTGATGGTACATAAAGAGGATGCCCTTGTGACCGCAGACACAGAGAGCCACAGTTGGGCAGTTGCCCAGGCACAGGTGCAGTTGTCACCGATGCCCACCAACTTTGTTTATGCTCCCCAGCTTTTGGAGCCCAACCCCCAGATGATCGCTCCCCAACATTTGGAGCCCACATGCATGGAGGACCTCGAAGGGACCAGGCAGGTAAGTCAGACCATTCCCGACCAGTGTCCCCATGTGTATAATGTTCCCCACTGTGACCTTTTTTCTGACTGTTTGACAGACAGGGAACTATCTGAGCTCAGTGAGTTGTACCAAGAGATGGTGCAGGCAGATGCTGATTTGCCTGCGGACCATAGTAGGCATTTTGCCTGGGTAACAGCCCCTGGGTCTCCTGTTCAGCCTGGGCCCCAGAATGTGGACCAGCATTTCAATGTCTGCAGCGGATCCTTGCCCTGTTGAACTTGGACTATGGAGGAGGCAAGGGGTCCAACCATGCTGGAGAATTTAACCAGCCAGGTGGACTCCGTTTCTTCCCTGCAACCTCAATTTTTTCAGGCTCAGCAAACCACCTGATGATGGTGACTGTCCTGGCGCCTTCATAATTGAGGGGGGAGGTGTGGCGGTAGGCGTAGCCGGCCTTCATTAATAAAGGTGGAGCCCGGCTGGCAGCCCCTGAAACCATATGGTATGGGCTGAGAGTGTCAGCTCTTGGGTCTAAATGTTGGTTCTCTGTGTTTTAAAACTGCAATGCATTGTGTTTTTCCTCTGATTTAAACCCAGGTTGGTGACAAAAGGCAGTGTGAATTAGCACGTGAATTACATGTGAATTAGCATTTCAATGCCCCAGCTCAGATAGGGATTCCAAGCCTAAATCTCCCCAATTTATTTCCCTTATAAGTATAAGGTCCCCCAAAGTATATTCTGTAAGGAAGTGTACTTTATATTGTGTTTTAATGTTTACTATAAGGTTCTATACAGAAAGCACAGGCATATGGTCAATATGCTAGCTAGTTTGCATAGAATCCATAGTTCAGAGAGGAGAGGAATGGCAGAGGGGGGAAAACCATTTGGTGAGCAGAATATTCAGATTAGGGTGTCTTTGTTTTACGTGGACACCGCGGAGCCAGGGAAAAACGGCCCTGTATGTCAAACTCATAAGCATGTTTTCCATTGGCAAGTTTTGAATTTATCCCTCCTATCAGTGAATGCGTAATTTCAATCCCTGCTGTAGTTGGCTATTACACTCCTCAATGATTTAGATAGGAATCCAGCCTATATAAGAGCGTGCAGTAAAAGCAGCTCTCTCTCTTTTTCCTGTTGGAGATCTGAAGACAAGCAGCTGCTGGCGGGCCTCTCAAAGGTGCTTCTGTGAAAGAGCTATTCACACAGGGAAGCATGGGGAGGCCTAGCCAGCAGGCTGGATTAGGGTCCAGGAGCCCAGAATCAGGGCCCTATCAAGGTAAGCCTTTGTGGAAACAGGCGCCTTGCAACTAGGAAATGGTAGATCTCCTTCCCCAGACCCCAGTAAGTGTGTATGTTCTCTGTTTCTTGTATTTCTGTGTGTTTCCGAGGTCTTATCCGAATAAACCGCAATTTATTTTACTGCCTGTTTTGCCTTGTGACTGATCCCTTAAAAATAAAGGTGTATTTGGCCTGCCCTACCGTGACACATATGGAGCATGCTATCATTTTAAATTGTAACAATTTCTCAATAAGCCCTGTAATGGGAATATAAGTCCTATGGAAGTGCTATGATAATTACTCCTAATACCTAATATACTTATTTTCCCTATTAGGGGTTTTCTTGGACGAGAGTTTCTGATTAGGGATAGGTAAACTGATATGCCTTAGAAGTGGAATTTATAGGGCAAGTTTGTTATGATTAAACTCTGTTTGTGTCAAAGTGGCCCCCCATACACAGCCACGCTTCTTCAATCAATGCTTGGTTTAGTGCTCGCAGCTCCCCCTTGTGTTGCAAAACCAATTGGCACAGTTCACATTTCTATTACTGCAGCTAGGGATTGAGCTGCAAAATGGGGACAATAAAGATGGTGTAGGGGAAAACATATCAGTGAGGTGCACATACAGTCCCAATGCGATTTAGGAGTAATCAGCCAGGTATAATGCCTTTATTAGTGGCCTGATTAACCCCCTATCGCCACAGGATACCTTGATCCCCCATGCCCTCTTTACTTTCCCAGCCTGTGCTGAAGCAGGGAACCCTGGCGGTGAGTCGCAAGAACATTTCCATGGTAGGGTTTTGATTGAGCACTGTGCTTCAATGTGCCTGAGAATCTTCCCTGATTCCCGGGTACATCTTTGGGGTATCCCATAACTCGGGAACCCAGCAACATAGCCACAATCTGATAGAAGTTTCTCCGCAAAACCCACCCTTAAACTCACAGCCTCGCGAGCTCCGCTGCCCAGCACCCCTGGAAAAGCAAAATACAGAAAATACTGAATTGTCGCATAATTCCTACACAGTCCCAGTGATACCTATACGACAGTTTGGTCCAAGAGCTGACACTCTAGGACCTTTAGAAATGGATCAGGGGTAACCAAGTGGGCTTAACCTTTATTATTGAGCCTGGTTATCCCCTCACCGTCACAGTGGCACCAAGCTTGGTAGGTCTCTCGGAACCCTGGACCTGGATGTCCCCAGCTCATATACCGTGCATAAGCATTTCCCCTTACACACAATGTTAACCATATTTTCACATTTTTCTTTAAAATCCTTTAGTTACAGGGATTGGCTGAGAAGACGCGCATGCTCATTTTCGGCCCTCCTAGCCCTTCCTATAGGGAAAATTATTTCTAAGTAGAACGAAATAACGCTTAGGTTCATTTTTAGGGCAACATTCACAATGCACTGAAAACTGGACTTAGACTTAAACAACCTTATGAAAGTTTGGAGCACACCAGAACCCCTATACCGGGTTCTAGTGATCTGGGTATGTACTGGGGTCTTCCACTAACCTAGGGACCCCCGACTGTACCCGGGATACACATACACCTATGCCCCCATTTACCTTTCTGGTCAGTGCTGAAGCAGGGAAACCTGGCGGTGAGTCATGTACAGTAACTATTTTCAAGGGAGGGTTTGATCGGAGTGGTGTGTCTATATGTCCCCGTCAGTTTCCCCAGATACATTTTTGGGGTGGCCAGCAACCCTGGACCCCGGTTACCTAGACACAAGTTGGCGATACACCGAACCCCTATACCAGGTTCGGGGGTTTGGGCATATACCATGGGGGACTCCCCCTACACCAGGGACCCCTGACTATACCCAGGATACCCAAATCCCTGTGCCCTTTTTACCTCTCTGGTCTGTGCTGAAGCAGGGGCTCCTGGTGGTGAGCTGCAAGAACGTTTTCAGGGTAGGATTTTGACCGGAGCATTGTGCTTCAATGTGTCCGAGAAGCGTACCTGATTCTCGAGTACATCTTTGGAGTATCCAGTAACTCTGGAACCCCGCTACATAGCTACAATCTGCAAAGACTTTCTCTGCAAAAAAAACCCTGAAACTCATAGCCCAGCAATCTCTGCTTGCTGGCACCCCAACCCCCCCCCCAAGCAATCTCTGCATGCTGGCACCCCAACCCCCCCCCCCCAAGCAATCTCTGCTTGCTGGCACTCCAACCCCCCCCCAAGCAATCTCTGCATGCTGGCACCCCAACCCCCCCCCAAGCAATCTCTGCATGCTGGCACCCCAACCCCCCCCCCCCAAGCAATCTCTGCATGCTGGCACCCCAAACCCCCCCCCCCCCAAGCAATCTCTGCATGCTGGCACTCCAACCCCCCCCCCAAGCAATCTCTGCATGCTGGCACCCCAAACCCCCCCCCCCCCCAAGCAATCTCTGCTTGCTGGCACTCCAACCCCCCCCCCCCCCCAGCAATCTCTGCTTGCTGGCACTCCTGGAAAGGCAAAAACATAAAAATGCTTTATTGTCGCATACTTTCAGTCAATGCATAGTTGTAAATACACGACAGCCAAGATCTGACACTCTAGGACCCCACCACGGGACTCAGCGACAACCAAGAGAATCTGAATCCGTGCTTGCCTGGCATCGATAGACAGACAACGCTCTGATTGGCTGGAAGGATTTCTCCCACACTGGGATTGGCTGGTAGGATTTCTCCCACACTGGGATTGGCTGGTAGGATTTCTCCCACACTGGGATTGGCTGGTAGGATTTCTCCCACACTGGGATTGGCTGGTAGGATTTCTCCCACACTGGGATTGGCTGGTAGGATTTCTCCCACACTGGGATTGGCTGGTAGGATTTCTCCCACACTGGGATTAGCTTGAGTATTTCATGAATGAAGCTGAAATACAATAACAAAGCCAGCAGCCAAACCGCCCGAGATCCGTTTTTTGTTTTCTAATCCGGTCAACAGATTCACTCAGATTCTAAGCGCCAAGACAGCAGCGGCACATTTGAAATCACTAAAAGATGCTCTTGGAAAAATAGACGCGAGCCGGCTTCAGAAATTTGAAGGCGAGAAATTTTCGAAGTCCCACTTTTCGGGGCCAATTTCTCAGAATAGAACGTAGCGCTCACAGCTGGGATTGCAAGCCGAAAAGTGAACCAGGACGTTTGGTACTACGTATCTCCCAGTCAGGGGATTTCAGTATCTCTGGAGCGGATTGACAAAGTTAAGAAAAAAGTACATTATGGGGAGGTCTGACGTAAACAGCACTTGGATCTGAGCAGCCATTTTAAGTCAGCATCCATCTTAGGTGCCTGATATTGTCATCCATTTTGTTTATTGTCTGCATGAAAGTGGAATGAGAATGGAAGTTTGAAAGGGACTCATTTTTTTTTGCTTCTAAGTTTTAAGTGATAATAAGCCTTTCAGCTAACCACAAGACCTTGGAGATGGGAGAAATGCGCCACTGCATTCAGGGGGAGGTTCTCATGGTCACATACATCCTTTCCCAGAAATCACGTATATAGAGAAAAGGTCACCGGCCTGTATAATGAATTATAGCTGAGCCAGTTCATTTTTAGTATGAATCTTACAGTTATGTTATTAACTCAATGTTCCCTTATTCATATTTTGTTTATCTTATACGCTTATGTAATGACGCACACGCCGCCTCATACAGGGGTCGTGGGCTTAGTATTTTGGTATAAATATGGCTTGTAGGCCAATATTTCGATGGGGAAGTTTTATTTTGAAACTTCCTTCTATGTGTGCACATGTATACAAAATAAACGAATTTGTTATTCTTTCATAATCCTCAGACTTGTTTTATTTATTCATGCTTTTCACAGGATACAACGGTAGCGTCAGGAACTTCATACCGATTTCATTTCCAGGACACTTCGGGACAAGTCCCGGTCAACTTACAAACTTTGTTTTACGTCCCACAGAAGATAGGAAAGTCTAGTTGTGTTGCCCAGAAAGTGTGTTTTCTCTTGTATTTTGTAATCCACTGTGTGTATGTATGTATGTATGTATGTCTTTATTTGTATAGCGCCATAAAATGTACATAGCGCTTCACAGTAGTAATACATGTCATATAAATAACAAATATAAATAACACATCATGGGAATAAGTGCTTCAGACATACTGTAAAAGTAACATTAAGGAAGGAGTCCCTGCTCCGAGGAGCTTACAATCTAATTGGTAGGTAGGGAGAACGTACAGAGACAGTAGCAGGGAATACTAGTAAGTGCGTCTGCAGGAGGCCAAGCTTTGTGTCATGTGTCCATGATTATCCAGTGCACTCATATGCTTCTTTAAGCAGATGTGTCTTAAGGTGGGTCTTAAAGGTGGATAGTGAGGGGGCTAGTCGGGTATTGAGGGGAAGAGCATTCCAGAGGTGTGGGGCAGAAAGTGAGAAAGGTTTAAGGCGGGAGAGAGCTTTAGATACAAAGGGGGTAGAAAGAAGACATCCTTGAGAAGAACGCAAGAGTCGTGATGGTGCATAGCGAGAAATTAGGGCTGAGATGTAATGAGGGGCAGAAGAATGTAAAGCTTTAAAAGTGAGCAGTAGAATTGAGTGTGAGATACGCGATTTAATCGGAAGCCAGGAGAGGGATTTCAGCAGGGGAGACGCTGAGACAGATTTAGGAAAGAGTAGAGTGATTCTGGCAGCAGTGTTTAGGATAGATTGTAGGGGAGACAGGTGAGAGGTAGGAAGGCCGGACAGCAGGAGGTTGCAGTAATCGAGACGTGAGAGAATGAGGGCCTGAGTCAGAGTTTTAGCAGTTGAGTAACAGAGGAAAGGGCGTATCTTTGTGATATTGCGGAGGAAAAAGCGACAAGTTTTAGAAACGTTTTGAATATGAGAGGAGAATGAGAGAGAGGAATCAAGTGTGACCCCTAGGCAGCGTGCTTGGGCTACTGGGTGAATGATCGTATTTCCAATAGCAATGTGGAAGGATGTAGTAGGGCCAGGTTTGGGAGGTAGTATAAGGAGCTCTGTTTTTGCCATGTTAAGTTTCAGTCGGCGGATGGCCATCCAGGATGATATTCCAGAGAGGCATTCAGAAACTTTGGTCTGTATAGCAGGTGTAAGGTCAGGGGTTGAAAGGTAAATTTGTGTGTCGTCAGCATAGAGGTGATATTTAAACCCAAAAGATGTGATTAGGTCACCTAGAGAGAGTGTGTAGAGAGAAAAGAGAAGGGGTCCCAGGACAGAGCCCTGGGGTACCCCCACAGAGAGATCAATAGAGGAGGAGGAGGTGTTAGCAAAAGAGACACTGAAGGTACGATGGGAGAGGTAAGAGGAGATCCAGGATAAAGCTTTGTTCCGAATACCAAGAGTATGGAGAATGTGAAGGAGAAGAGGGTGGTCCACGGTGTCGAATGCTGCAGAGAGGTCGAGTAATATGAGCAGAGTGTAATGACCTCTGTCTTTGGCAGCGTGGAGGTCGTCAGTTATTTTAGTGAGGGCTGTTTCAGTAGAGTGAGCAGTGCGGAAGCCAGATTGTAGAGGGTCTAGTACAGAATAGGTGTTGAGAAAGTGTAGCAATCGAGAGAATACAAGACGTTCAAGGAGTTTGGAGGAAAAAGGCAGGAGGGAGACAGGTCGATAGTTAGAAGGACAGGTAGGGTCAAGCTTGCTGTTTTTGAGTAATGGTATAACGGTTGCATGCTTGAAGGATGAAGGAAAGGTACCAGAGTAGAGGGAAGAGTTAAAGATCTGTGTGAGCATAGGGATTATAGAAGGAGCAAGAGGTTTTAGGAGATGGGAGGGAATGGGGTCAAGTGGGTAAGTGGTAGAGGGCGAAGAGGAGATCAGCAGTGATACATCCTCCTCCGAGATAGCAGAAAAAGAGTCAAGAAAGACAGGAGGAGAGTTGGGAAGCATTGTGGGATGGGAGGAGGCAACAGATGGGATGTTCTGCCGTATGGACTCCACCTTTTTCTTAAAAAAGTCAGCAAAGTCCTGAGGTGAGATGGATGAAGAAGAGGAGGCAGCAGAGGGTGGTCTGAGTAGAGAGTCAAAGACAGAAAAGAGACGGCGTGGGTTAGACTTGTGTGTGTTGATTAGTGATGAAAAGTAGGTTTGTTTAGCCTGAAAGAGGGCAGAGTTGAAACAGGATAGCATAAATTTGTAGTGAATGAAGTCTGCGAGCGTATGAGATTTCCTCCAGAGGCGTTCAGAGGAACGAGTGGAGGAACGCAGCATGCGTGTGTGGGAGTTTAGCCAGGGTCTGGGGTTAGAAGGGCGAGGACGGCAGAGAGAAAGTGGGGCATGAAGATCAAGAGAGGAAGATAAGGCAGAGTTGTAGTTCCTGACCAGGTTGTCAGGGTCTGAAGCGGAACTGAGAGAGGAGAGGGAGGAGCGTAAAGTGGAATCAAGAGCTGGTAGGTTAATAGAGTGCAGGTTTCTGCAAAAACGAGGGCGGGATGGAGATGGAGATGGAGAGAAGCGAGAGAGAGAAAATGAGATGAGGTGATGGTCAGAGAGAGGAAAAGGGGAAATGGAGAAGTCGGAGAGAGAGAAGTTTTTAGTGAAAACCAGGTCTAAGTAGTGGCCATCCTTGTGGGTGCTGGCTGCAGTCCACTGTTGAAGGCCAAAAGAAGAGGTTAGAGAAAGAAAGCGGGAAGCCCAAGGGAGAGAGGGGTCATCAATGTGGCAATTGAAGTCCCCAAGGAGAAGAACAGGGGAGTCTGAGGAGAGAAAGAAAGAGAGCCAGGATTCAAAGTGAGAGAGAAAGGCAGAAGGGGGATGAGTAGAGGAAGGTGGGCGATAGATGACCGCCACATGGACCGGGAGAGGAGAGAAGATCTGGACTGTGTGAGCCTCGAAGGAGGGAAAAGCAAGAGAGGGGGGAATAGAAACTGTTCTGTAACGGCAGAGAGGAGAGCAGGAGCCCCACGCCTCCACCCCTGCCATCAGGGCGTGGAGTGTGGGAGAAGGAAAGGCCACCGTAGGAGAGGGCAGCTTCCAGAGCAGAGTCAGACTGAGTGAGCCAGGTCTCAGTTATAGCAAAGAGAAGCAGGGAGTGAGAGAGAAAGAAATCATGCACAGAGAGGAACTTGTTAGAGAGGGAGCGAGCATTCCAAAGGGCACAGGAGAAAGGGAGAGAGGAGGGAGGGTGGCAGGGGATGGGTATGAGGTTGGAGGGGTTGACACCAGAAGGAGTAGAGGTTGCAGTTGGCAGGCGAGGACGAGAGCAAGTAGAAATAAGGCAGGGACCAGGATTGGGAGAGATATCCCCAGAAGCGAGGAGGAGAAGCATGGATAGAGCATGGACAGAAAGAGAATGTGTGAGGATGATTTGTAGGGGTGTGTTTTAGTGCAGGGGGTATAGCTGTGGGGTGTCAGAGGGCGCAGGTAAGAGAGGAGTTCATGTGAAAAGAGAAGTGGTGAAGTAAGGAGAGATGGCGAAATATGAATAGAGTTAGAGACATGAGGCTGGTGGAAGGAAGTGCATAATTTGAAAATAAGTGAGGTTATTGTGTATGTCTGTTCCTATGGAATAAATGACAATTTGTTTCACGTTCTTGATTTGCTCACTGTTATGATCCCGGTATAAAGGTGTATATGCCTGGTCTCCTGTGACAGTCCCACCTAGGAGACCGCCTATGCTGTTTGGGTACGTTGCCCCGGAGTGGTGTTGCTGGAACGCTGCAGATCGGAACAATCTGTCTTCAGATGTCCAGTCCAGTGGCACTGACAGCCCCGCCGCTCGTGCACAAATTCTGTGGACTTGGCTGCATTTCCCCGGCTGGCGGTTCGGGTTTCCAGAATTGAGATCAAAAATAGACTGGAAGGTGCTCACCTGTCATTTCAACCAATGCAGTAGTACCACCCAGTGGTGAAACTCAATAAGACAGTTAGAAAATAAATACAAGAAATACAAGAAAGACCATAAAAAGTAGATATAAAATATAAAAGAAGTCTGTATAAACTACTCACCCTAACTGCCAGATTCTTCAGGGAGTACAGGTACAAAAAGGTGAGGGAGTGGTTGCTAACAGCAGTAACAGTAGATAGATCAAAGCCCACAGGTTCTGTTGCTGATGAGGTTGTAGGTGCAGTGTAGGTGCAGTGTAGGTGCAGTGTAGGTGCAGTGTAGGTGCAGTGTAGGTGCAGTGTAGGTGCAGTGTAGGTGCAGTGTACACTGGCGACACACTTTATTCGAGCTCGGCTAGTCCCACGAATTCGGGTATACCCGGGTGTATTGAGGTTTGTGACTGTTTTCTGCCCGAGTGCATTGAGGTATTTTCTAGGCAGGGATTGAAGCATTTTATTCCCGCTAGCTGCAATACTGCACAGTATATATATATATATACTGCATTACAATTCATGAATTTATGCCATCTGGTAGACACGCGAAGCATTACAGCCTATTAAATCCTAATCAGTATCATTTAACAGATCAGCCGCCCGTCAGCCAGGCATGAACCCAGGCTGGGAAGGCAAACGCAACGGGGCTTGTCAGAGGTGAGGAGCGGCGCATTCCAGGTATCTGCCAGGTACATACTGGGTATTTGCTCGAATAAAGTGTGTCGGTGCAGTAGGTGCAGTGTAGGTGCAGTGTAGGTGCAGTGTAGGTGCAGTGTAGGTGCAGTGTAGGTGCAGTGTAGGTGCAGTGTAGATCTTTGCAGGGAAAGGAGAGAAGGGACTAAATGCGCAGTATTTAAAAACTTTTAATATACAATTTAAACAAACACATCCCCCTGAATGAACACTTACATATGTTATGTCATTCAGGACATAAAGCGGTGTCTTTAACGAGGGCAGTCTCTCCCCCCGCCGACGCTGGACTCTGGTGCATGTGGGTGCTTGCTTCTTCAAAGAAGCGGCAAGAGGCGTGAAACGATCGTCGGGTGTCAGGCGACGCACAGACTGATGACGTCAGCCGGTTTCTGTTTTGGAGTGTGAGACAGAGTATGAGGCAACGCCGGAAGCACTGTAGCTGACTGGTTGCATGAACGATGTGGGCAACCTTGACAATATGCATATAACAAGCATAATGCAAACCAAATGAGACTACTTAATTCTATTTTGGGGTGTATAAACTTTATAGGAGATATAGATGCATAGTTTGTGGTGACGCATTAGACTGTGTTGGGCATACTGAAGCCTATCTACACTGATATCTAAGCCAGTGCACCTAGGCACACTGAAGCCTATCTATATTGATATCCAAGCCAGTGAACCTGGTTATACTTAGACATACATCGAAGAGATTTGAATTTATGTGGCCACACGGCTATATTGGGCTGATGTATGTCTATGTATTACAAGCATATGTTTGAATAATATGACAAACATAGATATTGTTGGCATACTCCGGCGCCACTTCTTTTAGATGATTTTATATATATAGAAGTAAATGTTATAAAAATTTGGTTTACAATTAGAAGAGTTTAATTAAATAATAATTAATTTTTTGTTTTGTGTTTTTAAACCTCCTGGTTTCCCATATGGTTTTGGGAATCTGTTTCCCCCTTCTCTGATATATTACTAAGCTGAGTGCAAACCCATGGGAACTCTTTTGGTGGTCATTCTGGATCATTCCTGCAAACAGTAAATAAAGGTATTATGCCAGGCTGGGTGCCCCTGAGCCATATTGGGGAATTGTGATTGTCAGCTCTTCAACCCAGTAATGGCAGTAACACTGTGCTTTTAATAAAAAATGTCTGTGTGTTTCCAAACAGGTATAAGGTGGCGAGAATAATGTTATTTCAACTGTAAAATGTATTTCAATAGCACTGGTTTCCTGTAACCACGCAAAGGAGAAATGGTTTTAAAACCCAGTAGCATGCGTCACAGCGCATAGCACTTAGATAACTTCTGCTAGGAAGGTCCTGAGATTTCATGTGAGCGCTGGGAGAGTAAAATCATGAAAAAGGTTATAACGCAATTTTTATAACGTTTCATAAAAATTGATGAATGAAAGCCCCCTGTTTTAATTGTTCCAACTTTAAAGGCATAAGGGGATTTTCATTGAAACGGCCAGAACAGAGGGAAACACTCAAGATTGTAATTGCGGTACTTTAGAAATGTTTGGCAGGAAAGTCTTGCGAGGTGAGCAATGCAAATGTAACTAGGACTTCTAAGCCACCCCGCTCATTTGGTTCCCCAATGTCTGGAAAAGTCCGTAGTTGAAAGCATTAGCCGACTAAAAGTGTGACGTGGGGAGGGGTAATTCAAGTATCCCCCATCTTAGCAAATGGCCCTGATGTCCGGCAAGCTCAGAGAAAATGTCGCCAGATAAGGGGGCTTGGTCTGGTATGCTAAGTGGCAAAGCTGCGAGGTTCGCACAGGCCATTAGCAAACTATGAAGCCCTGTGACGGTGAGGCGGTACCCAGGCCAATAAATAAAGGTATTATGCCCGGCTGGGTGCCCCTGAGCCATATTGGGGAACTCTATAGAGTGCTAGCTCTGCGCCCCAATAGTGGCTGCAATACTGTAAATGTATTACAAATGTCTGTGTGTGTCCCGCTAAGTATAAGAGGACAGGATCAATCTCATGAGTTAAACTGTATGTATTATTGTGTCCAGGTTCCCTGTAACCGCGCAAAGTAAAAAAGGTTTTAAAACGCAGCAGCTTGCAGCATAGCGCATAGCTAACTTTGGCCAGGAACGTGCTGGAGCGCTGAATTTTGCTGTGAGCGCTGCTGGGGTAAGTATCTGGACTACCCACTCTCTACAACCCAGACCTGGCTACTTTGACAATCCGCCTTCCAGGCACGCCCCCGTTGCTGTGGGTGCGCAGTTCTACACTTTCCCACCTCAGTACCGGGGTCCCGCCTTGTTCATGGTGATGAATTTGTCACCAGTCGGGTGGTGTTGGGAAAGAAAGGGGCTACCCAGGACATGGCCACCTTGGCCAAAGGAACCAAAAGCACTCCTCAGTGGAAGAGTAAACCTGCAGCAGATGGAAGTGCACCCAAAACTGCAGAGTTCCGACACGAACGGAGGTGCTACCAGTGCAACAAGATTGGGCACATCAAGCCAGACTGTCCGGACCATCTGAGATCTGGTGGACCCCAACAGGGGCAACACTCTCCAGCTGCGAGGCCGGTCATCTGTGTTCGACAGGCACACACAGAGTAGCCAAGTACAGCCGTCGGACCAGCCCAGAGATGGACCTCCACGGAGAGATCTGCACTTGTCCCCCAGGAACCAGCAGAGGAGACAGCAGGACATCAGATTGCACCAGTCGGGATGCAGTCCAACGATGTCTGGCAGAGGCATCTACGACCAGTGACCATCAAAGACCGCCAAGCAGCCGGCTTGCTGGACTCCGGTGTCGCTGTTACCCTGGTCCGACCTGATATGGTACGGCCAGAGGATTTTCTCCTGGGCACCGGGATGCAAGTTATCATGACAGACGGAGGACCAAAGTCCCTCCATGTTGCCTGAGTCTTTCTTGATTGGGGTCCCGGATGTGGCATGAGGGAGGTGGGGGTATTGCCCAGGGTAGATGCTGATGTCCTACTTGGCAATGACCTGGGGCAGGTAACATGCGTTTTTACGGCAGAGCTGGCTTCTGTTGCAGCCATTACCAGGAGTCAGTCATCCGGAGTTGCACCTGAAGGTTCCGCCATCCCCCTGCAGTTGGGACCAACAGTTCCACGGGTCTCTGAGGAGACCAGACAGGTAAGTCAGACTGAGTCGCGACAGTGTGCTCACTTACCTTCTCCTTTACCTGTTTCCCTTTCCCCTGACATAGAGACTAAGGATGGGTGGCCAGAATTAGGGACACAGCTTAAGGATGTGGGGAGTGAGGTCTGTTCCCAGCATGGAGCGTATGAGGCTCCGACTGTCTGAGCCCAACTTGGCCAGTGGGTCAGAATGGTTCTCATGGCACCGCAGGCTCTTATATAGAGAGCAGATGGCTATGGGTCTAGATAGGGTCTGGACCGGTAGGTGACAGTTAGTGGAACTGAGGGAGTATAGGCAACAGTTGTTACAGGTTGCCCACTACATACCACTAGCGAGGCATCGGGAGGTCACTCAGACGAGAGCCCTGCTGTTGCAGCATTACTACTGGCCGGGGGCATCAGGGGCTTTGGCAGATTTCTGTCGCTCCTGTCATGCCTGTCTGTGAGTAGGTAAGGCGGGTGATCGTGTGAGGGCACCCCTGAACCCGTTACTGGTAATTGGAGAACCTTTCCAGATGGTAGCTATGAAGATAGTGGGACCCCTTATGATCCCCAGTTGGTCTGCAAGCGTTGCATACTCACGGTGGTGGACTTTGCCACCCGGTACCCTGAGGCTGCTGCACTTGCCACCATCGATGCTAGGGCAGTAGCAAAAGCATTGCTAGTTATTTTCACTAGAGTAGGTTTCTCTAGAGAGATTCTAACCGATCAAGGGTCACAATTCATGAGTGAATTGCTACAGTGTCTCTGGGACGCGTGCGGGGTGAAGCACCAGCGCACGACCCCTTACCACCCCCAGACAAACGGACTGTGTGAGAGGTTCAATGGTACCCTGAAGCAGATGCTGCAAGCTTTTATAGAGGTTGAAGGGAAGGACTGGGAGATCCACCTACAGCACTTGCTGTTTGCATACCGAGAGGTACCGCAAGAATCTACCGGGTTCTCTCCCTTTGAGTTGCTATATGGTCACAGGGTACAGGGACCTCTTGACTTATTCCGTGAGGGATGGGAAGGGGAGACTACTAAAACTGTTGTTTCTGTGCTTCAGTATGTAGTAGATCTCAGAGACCGGCTAGAAATGCTTATGGGGTTGGCACAGGCTAACCTCAAGGAGGCTCAGACCAAGCAGAAGACTTGGTATGACTCAGAATGCCCAAAGCAGATCATTCATCCCAGGACAGCAAGTACTTGTTCTAAAGCCCACTCGTCAGAACAAATTATTGGCTGCCTGGTCTGGACCGTACACGGTTCTCAGAAAGATGAATGAGTGCAACTATGTTGTACAGTTATGGTGATATTAAACTAAACTAAAACATATATTAAAGCGCTCAACCTATTAACCTAACTTAGCTACCTATTTGTGATATATAAGTCCCTAATTATTAATTCCTCTATACATGAATTTATAATGAATATGAACTGAATCCTGCAATCTAATTATTAAACTGAGGAAGTGGCTGCCTATGGACGAGAATGAATGAGAATGGACGAGGGGCCCCTGAGGAAGTGACGTCAGCAGTCACGAAACGCGCGTAGGGTGGAGTTTCTGTAGCAGTGTTACGTTGCTTACGTCCACGCATGCACGGAGGAGAAGGGGAGCTTGAGCAGTGACATCATCGGTGTGAGACGAGGCGCTCCGAATCGAGGCCACGAAGCGGGGACGCACGCTGAATCTCACCCCTATCTGCAGCACCCAGCATCCTGCCACGCAAGCGGACGGCACATTGTACCACGTATATAGGGACTATAAGCATGTGAGTGCACTGATTTATAGTCTTGTTTTTATTGTATTAAAATTGTGACGGTATCATACCATTGGCCCTATTTCCTTATTTTCCGGTATCACGCTGGAGAGAGGCCTCCCTCTTATCAGAGGAGTCATCCCACCTGGCAACATAGCAGAATTAAAGTGACGGGGAAGAAGTGAAAGATACCTTTTGAGGCCCTTTTATAATCATTTTTATGTAAGTAGCTGGCAACGGTGGGGGAGTTGAAGTTTGACCAGAAGTACTGCGCAATGGTTGTTCTGTCTTTTATATTAACACAGATTTGATTCAACTACCTCCAAGGACCTCCAGAAAAGATTGGATTCCGGATTTAATATCCCTATCATCAAGGACCAATTGGACTTCTTTGACTGTCAGGTTATTCACCAGATAGTGCGCCAAGGACTTTTATGTTTATTGTATGTATTGTAGTGTTTGTCCATGTTGTACAGTTAGATGGAGTGATAGGAAGAAATAGGACTTATCGCATCAATATGCTTAAGGAGTATTTTGCACCGAGTGTGGCATCAGTGCTGGCTATTTGTAGCCCACCGATGAGGGATCCAGCGAGCAATGCTCTGCCTGACCTCCTAGGGGAATCTAGGAAGGGGGGTACCGTAGCACAGGGAGAGATAGGGTACCATCTAAGCGTACAGCAGGAGGTACAGGTGAGGGCAATGTTCGAGCAGCATAGGGTTCTTTTCACAGACAAGCCGGGAACATATCACAGATATGCCGAACACATATCACAGATCACCCAGTGCTTACCGGTGATCTGAGACCTCTGCTTAAGCATGCCTATTGGGCATCAGCAGAGGTGAAGGGCAGTATAGAGAGGGAAGTAGAGGGGATGCTGGCCCCAGGGGTAATTGTACTGTACCAGATCCCTTGGGCTTGTCCAGTAGTTCTAGTGCCTAAGAAGGACGGGACCACCCACTTCTGTGTGGAATACTGGCATCTCAATGCGGGAACGGTGTCAGATGCTTATCCCATGGCCCGCATGGATGAGCTGTTACATGAGCTCATGGGGGGCAAAATATCTGACCACCATGTGTCTGTGCAAAGGGTATTGGCAGATCCCGCTGACCCAGGAGGCTTGGGAGAAGTCAACATTCATTACTCCAAGTGGCCTCTATGAATTTTTAGTGATGCCATTTGGGATGAAGAATGCCCCGGCTACCTTCCAACGCCTGGTCAATAGGTTGCTGGAAAGGATGCAAAGTTTTGCAATGGGCATGCCTGGATGATATTGCTGTGTTTAGCGGGTCATGGTATAGTCACCTAGTTCATGTAGCAGCGGTGCTGGGTAGAATTAGGGAAGCAGGGCTCACATTGAAGCCCACCAAGTGTTTAGTAGGTATGGCTGAGGTATTCTAGGGCACCAGTTGGGTGGAGGGCACCTCAAGCCTGAACCAGCTAATGTTGAGGCTATAGTGCAGTGTCCAGTCCCCAAGACTAAGAAGCAGGTTATTGCTTGTTTAGGCACCGCTGGCGATTACAGGAAGTTTGTCCCACAGTACAGGGCCGTGGCCAAACCCCTGACAGATGACACAGAAGCGACTCACAGTTCTGGTAGCCTGGTCTCCTGCCCGTGAAACAGCGTTTCAGGCACTAAAGACAGCGCTGGACAGTGCACCTATCCTGGTTGCCCCAGACTATTCAAAGAAATGTTTTTGGTACAGACCGATGCCTCGGACTACGGTATCGGCGCTGTACTCAGCCATGTGGGGGAGGAGGGAGTAGAGCACCCTGTGGTGTACCTGAGCAGGAAACTGCTACCCACGGAAGTGGCTTATGCCACCATTGAAAAATAATGTTTGGCTATTGTGTGGGCTTTACGGAAACTTCAGCCCTATTTGTACCGCCGGGCATTCACAGTGATCACTGACCACAACCCTCTAAGTTGGCTACAGCAAGTGTCCGGGGAAAATGCAAACTGCTTCGCTGGAGTCTTGCCCTGCAAGAATTTAACTTTAGCATCCAGCACAAAAAAGGCAGCGAGCACAGCAATGCGGATGGACTTTCACGCAAGGACTGTCCCAGTGAGCCAGCAGCCTCAGGAGGTGTCAGGCCAGTTAAAACACTGGATGAGGCAGTCGTAAAATACCTTCATCTTGAGGGGGGAGGTGTGATGGTGAGGGGGTAACCAGGCTCAATAATAAAGGTTAAGCCCACTTGGTTACCCCTGATCTTTGTGTAAAGGTCCTAGAGTGTCAGCTCTTGGACCAGACTGTCGTATGTGCATCACTGAGACAGTGTATAAATGATGCGACAATACCGTATTTTTGTGTTCTTGCCTTTCCAGGGGTGTTGGGCAGCAGAGCCTGCGAGGTTGTGATTTTGAGGGTGGGTTATGCGGAGAAACTTCAATCATATTGTTGCTACAGATGCAGCAGCCGTTATTCGAACACTTCAAGCGTTGTATACCTCAGAATACCCACGTCATGGCGCGTGATTTCTTCCAACCTTACCGCCTTTAGACGCGAGTGCAGGCGAGTGCAGAAAATGGCATTTTAGTGTTCTGGTTTTAAACACCTGAAGTAGACACAGTAGCACAGTGACACAGTAGCACAGTAACAGAGTGACACAGTGACACAGTAGCACAGTGACACAGTAGCACAGTAACAGAGTGACACAGTGACACAGTAGCACAGTGACACAGTAGCACAGTAACAGAGTGACACAGTGACACAGTGACACAGTAGCACAGTGCTGTACACTTTGCAATTCATTCATTTCATTGCAACCAAAGAAACAAAATCCATGAAATTCAAACAAAGCAACCACGATTAACATGTGTGCCTGGGGCGATTGGCCGCGTTAATGCCGCGTGGAATACAGCAGCGCACACGAAAATGGCTCCGTGATTTGTTCGAATAATGGCCGCTGCACCTGCATGTAGCGGGGTTCCCGAGTTATGGGATACCCCAAAGATGTACCCGGGAATCAGTTGAGATTCTCGGGCACATTGAAGCACAATGCTCTGGCAAAATCCTACCCTGGAAACCTTCTTTTGACTCACCGCCAGGGTCCTTGCTTCTGCACAAACTGTAAAAGTAAAGAGGGCATGGGGATCAAGGTATTCCCAGAATGGCCCCGGGGTCCCTAGCATAAGGTGGGATGCACAGACCATGCCCAAGTCACCCTGAACCTGGTATAAGGGTTCAGGGGTTGCTCCAGCTATGTCAGAAAGCTGCAAGGTTTTCATTGTGTGAATACAGTTAAAGTCAGGGGTTTGCAGTGTGCCAGGGATACGGCTGGTAAGAGTAGGGAAAATATACTCTTATTCTATCCACGACACAAGACCAGAAGACTTAGACCCATTAAAACACACTTGCACCCCCAGGGGTTAGCTGAAGCAGTAGCCATTTTTCTCTAAATAACCGTTAAAACACAAGACACATAAGCAAAGTATATTTTATTAAAGGTTTTATTTGATAACTAGTTTTGTATGTGTGATGGTGCTCTAACAATGCTAGGACCAGATGTATGGAAGGGAGTGTAGACTGGGTATATGATAAATAATAGTACTAAACCTTAAGTGGGCATAAGGTACCCTGAAGGTTGGGGTGGGTTGTCCAAAGACACCCCCCCCTTCCTCATTGGGTTAGCCCTTGGTATGTACTCACATACTGTTCTTCCCAGAATCTCCCTTCCACGGCGTGCAGCTGTTGTATAAAAGTTCCAAAGGCCAGGGTGTGCAGCGCACAGCAAAGATGATGAGAGCAGGTCTTGCAGTAAAATTCCTTTATTGGTAAGTCATCTGGGTGTGAGACAGCAGCAAACTTCAACGCGTTTCGTTCTGGAGAACTTTTTCAAGAAGTGCTGTATGCTATATTATCACAGGTTTAAATACAGCTGCCCGCCGGGTTTTCGCGCCAAAAATGACGTCATCCGCATCATCAGGCCAATGAAATCATGTGTGCCGCGCATGCGCCGCGCGCCGGAGCCTTGGGAACGTCTGCAGTCCCAGCCGCACCATCCACGCTCGGCACGTCATGACGTCATGGCCCGTCATCAAACCAATAGGATTCGTCCATGCTGCGCATGCGCCGCGCGCCGGATCACTCCAGGAGCCACTGCAGTCCCCAGCCGCGCTCATCAAGTGCAGTGCGCCTCTCAGGACGGCCCCCACACTGAGAGCACGCCTCTGGGAGCTGCGTGTGCCCCTCTCCTGCTCCCCGTATTGGCGCATGCGCGGATGCTTCCTCCAGCTACCAAAGAGTCTGAAGGACCCAATAAATGAATGACCATAACTTGGGGGCCAATAAAACATTAGGTTGGATCCCTATGGGCCACTAAAAGTCACCAGGCAGCAGCTGCACATAAGAATACACATAGAAATATACAAAAAATAAATACATTTTATATTAAACAAAACTAATCACTGAAACAATTCCTATAAATATTTATATAAAAAAACTTCACAAAAATATATATGAAAAGATTGTTAATAAGCAATATTTTAAGGAAAAAGGAAAATATAGACAAAAAAGTATAGGTAAACATATATGAGGAAAACATAATCTGACACTGTTATGTTTTTGACAAAAATTATAGTATAGAGATAATTTTTATTATTAAAAAGATTTCTGAAAGACTTAAAAACAAATTAAAAAGGTATAATTTAATCTTGTACCTATATCTGAAGAACAGCAAATTGCTTGCTCCTATATATGGGATGGAGTTTACAGCCTAATAATCATATTGTTGAATAGATGCCTTTGTTTATATATGTAGTGTGGAGGACTATGTAGTAGGCATGTGAATTCGTGAGTAGAATATTTTTTCTCCTCTTAAGCATTATTACAGTACTATGGTTACATACATGTTAGCGTAAATGGATGTGCAAGTTGTTAGGTACATATGCATTTTAGGAGAAACCAGAATACATGGACAGCAATAAATGTACTTAAGTGAACGTAATGACCCCTTTAGCAAAGATAAGTCAATTGGTCCGAGGTTGGCTCAGGGATTTTCCTTCACTCACTCAAGGTATGACAATTTAAGCAAGGATGAAAGAATTGCTATCAAGACTTTGCAGGATAATCCCATGCTAGTCATTAAGAATGCGGACAAAGGGGGGGCGGTGGTAGTACAGAGTAGGTTTGACTACTTCAAGGAAGCATTCCGCCAACTTGGAGATGCGTCTTCCTACTCTGTACTGCCCCGGGACCCCACGAATTGTTATTTGCAGGAACTCCTTGAGCTGATAGATCTGGGGATGGCCACACATGTCTTGACCAAAATAGAAACAGATTTCATTATTAACCTCCATCCTGTTATTCCTATATACCACCATCTCCCAAAGATCCACAAGACTTTGGTCGACCCTCCTGGTCGGCCGATAGTCTCTAGCATTGGATCTTTGGGAGATGGTTTGTCTCAATATGTCAATGAATATCTGCAGCCCTTTGTAAGGGCATTGCCCTCCTTCATTTTGGATTCAGGGGACCTACTCACCAAATTGCAAAAAATCACATGGGATCAAGATTATCTGTGGGTTTCAATGGATGTGGTCTCCCTATACACAATCATACAACACGATCTGGGCATGACGGCTGTCCGCCACTTTATAGAATGTCCAGGTAGCTCTATACTCACAACCACGTTTATTATGGAATCAATCCTTTTTTTACTCACCCACAATTATTTTCTTTTTGAGCACGAATTTTATTTGCAACTTCGGGGTACGGCAATGGGGACAAGTTTTGCCCCCTCCTATGCCAACCTTTTTATGGGGTGGTGGGAGAACAACTTTATCTATAGTAGCACCAACACGTATAGGCACAACATCATTTTTTACAAACGTTTTATTGACGACCTTATCTTCATTTGGCACGGGACCACAGACACTTTATTAGAATTTATCGAGTATTTAAATGATAACAATCTAGACATTCACCTTACTGTTAATTATCATTCACATCACATAAGCTACCTGGACATTCTCTTCTACATAGACATTGATCAAAAAATACAATCTGATATCTACAAGAAACCTAACTCGAGAAATTCATTTCTTAGAGCGGACAGCTGTCACCCCAGATCTGTAATCAAGGGAATACCCAAGGGTCAGTACCTCAGACTTAGGAGAAATTGCTCAACTCACAGCGATTTCACCACTCAGTCTGGGGAACTGACCAAAAAATTCATTGAGCGGGGATATGACCGGGAGACCCTCCAAACGACGTTGCAGGAAGTCACGGAAATTGAACGTGAAACTGTATTACCCTCTGGATCCAGAATGAGGGATGGTTCTCGTACTACCAACAGTAAGAAAAGAGAGGTTAAGGAAGATGGGATCTGTCCTTTATTTATTTCCCAATTTAATAGATCCAGTTATCATGTAAACAAAATTGTTAATAAGCATTGGGAATTACTTAAAATGGATCCCATACTTCGTGGATATACAGAGGAAGGCCCAAAATTTGTATATAGAAGAGCTAAGACATTGGCCACATTTTTATCACCAAGCGTGATATCCACGCCACTGAAGGATCCAGAAAGTTTCTCTACTAAAGGATCCTTTAGATGCAATCACTGCAATATGTGAAACTTCATGAAGCCTGCTCGACATGTCTTTTCCCACAACCCACATAAACGCTATACCATATACAGCTTTATAAATTGTAATACCACATTTGTGATATATCTTATCACTTGTGGCTGTGGGAAGAGATATGTCGGAAGGACCACAAGGGCCCTGAAAACAAGGATGCAGGAACACTGCAGATTGATTCGAAAACAAGATACTGATCATCCTGTGTCCAAACATTTTACGGAATGCAGACAGGGAGGCATAAACAGCTTCTCATTCATGGGTATTGAAAAGATAATGAAAAAAGAAAGGGGGAAATGTTGTAAAGGCTTTAGACTGTAGAGAATCCTATTGGATTTTCACTTTAAAAACAAGACATCCAGATGGGATGAATGTGGAATGGAATCTCAATCATTTCCTTAAATGAGATCATTCAGAGTATACATATTCAAATATTTAACACAGAAAAAATTATAGACAAATGATATATATATAATAAATACCAACAGTCTATTGCCTTTTGCTTTATTACCCCCACATGTCTCCAACCAAACCTTGGACCAATTGACTTATCTTTGCTAAAGGGGTCATTACGTTCACTTAAGTACATTTATTGCTGTCCATGTATTCTGGTTTCTCCTAAAATGCATATGTACCTAACAACTTGCACATCCATTTACGCTAACATGTATGTAACCATAGTACTGTAATAATGCTTAAGAGGAGAAAAAATATTCTACTCACGAATTCACATGCCTACTACATAGTCCTCCACACTACATATATAAACAAAGGCATCTATTCAACAATATGATTATTAGGCTGTAAACTCCATCCCATATATAGGAGCAAGCAATTTGCTGTTCTTCAGATATAGGTACAAGATTAAATTATACCTTTTTAATTTGTTTTTAAGTCTTTCAGAAATCTTTTTAATAATAAAAATTATCTCTATACTATAATTTTTGTCAAAAACATAACAGTGTCAGATTATGTTTTCCTCATACATGTTTACCTATACTTTTTTGTCTATATTTTCCTTTTTCCTTAAAATATTGCTTATTAACAATCTTTTCATATATATTTTTGTGAAGTTTTTTTATATAAATATTTATAGGAATTGTTTCAGTGATTAGTTTTGTTTAATATAAAATGTATTTATTTTTTGTATATTTCTATGTGTATTCTTATGTGCAGCTGCTGCCTGGTGACTTTTAGTGGCCCATAGGGATCCAACCTAATGTTTTATTGGCCCCCAAGTTATGGTCATTCATTTATTGGGTCCTTCAGACTCTTTGGTAGCTGGAGGAAGCATCCGCGCATGCGCCAATACGGGGAGCAGGAGAGGGGCACACGCAGCTCCCAGAGGCGTGCTCTCAGTGTGGGGGCCGTCCTGAGAGGCGCACTGCACTTGATGAGCGCGGCTGGGGACTGCGGTGGCTCCTGGAGTGATCCGGCGCGCGGCGCATGCGCGGCATGGACGAATCCTATTGGTTTGATGACGGGCCATGACGTCATGACGTGCCGAGCGTGGATGGTGCGGCTGGGACTGCAGACGTTCCCAAGGCTCCGGCGCGCGGCGCATGCGCGGCACACATGATTTCATTGGCCTGATGATGCGGATGACGTCATTTTTGGCGCGAAAACCCGGCGGGCAGCTGTATTTAAACCTGTGATAATATAGCATACAGCACTTCTTGAAAAAGTTCTCCAGAACGAAACGCGTTGAAGTTTGCTGCTGTCTCACACCCAGATGACTTACCAATAAAGGAATTTTACTGCAAGACCTGCTCTCATCATCTTTGCTGTGCGCTGCACACCCTGGCCTTTGGAACTTTTATTTGATAACTATATATGCTTGTAACATTGTATATGTGGCTGTGGGATTCCAAGTCCGTGGTTCCGAGAGACCAAATGGCTACCAAGCCTGGCGCCACTGAGTCTGCTCGGGACTTGGAGTTGAAAGCCTCAGGGATGCCAAGGTGTTAGAACAGGGGGAGTACTGTAGTAATATCTAGGTACCCCTGTCCTGGGCTAAGAAAGTGCTATCCGGCAACTATTTGCCCAGCCCCAGACTCTGTGGAGCCTGCACAGCGTGTGGGCTCGATATGCTAAGAGGCAGAGGTGCCAGGTTTGCGTATGCCGCTTAGCAGAATCCAAATCGGTGCCCACCCGGCTTCAGTATACAGGCAAATCGGTGATAGGCTGGCAAGGAAATTCCCACACGCTGAGTGGTTGTAGTAGTTTCTGAATAGAACTCTAAAACCTATAAGAAACCTTGCAGCCAATCAGGATCTCAGATTCCAAGCGCCAAACCATCAGCGGCAAATTCAATGATGCTCTGTGAGAAATAGACGCAAGCCGGCTTCAGAGATTTTGACTCAAAAAATGTTCTAAGTCCCGCTTTTTGAGGACGTAGTGGTCGCTGCTGGGATTGCATGCCGAATTGCGATCCAGGACTTTCATGGTACCTCCCAGTCATTGGAAAGGGCTCCTATAGACGTCGGTTGTTAACATTTTGTTCTACAGATTTATTTTGTTAGACCCGTTCCCAGTAAGTGTGTTTTCAGTGTAAATTGTGTGTTCGTCAAATGCTGGAATAAATTACAATTTATTTTACTTCTTTGTCTTGCTTATTGAAATGATCCCTGTATAAAAGGTGTTAATAAACCTGGTCTCCCGTGACAGCTGGGTATTATGGGGTTAATAGCACAGATTGTATATGAGCTCTGGGTATTATGGGGTTAATAGTATAAATTATAACATAGCCTTGTGTATTAAGGGGTTTATCGTACAGGTTATATCAAAGCTCTGGATATTATGAGGTTAATTGTACAGGTTATATCAGTGTGTCACGGGAGACCAGGTCTCTTAACACCATTTATACCCGGGATCATATGATTGAGCAAAGCAAGGAGGTAAAATAAATTGTAATTTATTTCACGAAGGGACATACACACAATGTTTCACAATTAAAGTCAAAATACACTTACTGGGATGGGGGCAAACGCAATAAGTTGTTTCCAGAACGAAAAGTTATAAAATAAAGTCTTTAAGAGCAATTTCCCAGGACCAGGAGTTACTCGCGAAACGGCTTGAAACTGTCCTCGGACTGCGGCACTAACTGCAACCGCTGTGCACTCTGACGGAGCTGCAAAGTGCACTCTGACGGAGCTGCAAACTGCTTCCTAGGGAGGATTTTGTCCGGTGGTCTGTGTCTTCATGTACCCAGGAATCTGGTAGGATTCCTGACCACATGTTTTGGGGTAACCAGCAACTCTGGCCCCATTCTACCCAAACACACCCTGACAACATTTTACCGCAAAATCATCCCTGAACCTCACACCCTGCGAATCTCCGCTGGTTGGCACTCCTGGAACAGTAAAACACACATACATCTTTATTGAAACACAGTGCACATGTCATAACTGGGTTGCAGAACTGACACTTCAAACTCCCCAATATAGCTCAGGGACACCCAATCAGGCATAATACCTTTATTATTGGCCTGGGTACCACCTCACCATCACAAGTCTGGGGGTCTCCAGGTGGTCCCCGCTAGGCACCATGGGCCTCCGGGTGGTTCCCGCGGGCCCCAATGGGGTCTACGGGTGCTCCTGCGGGTGTCTGGGGTTCCAAAGGTCATCCCCACAGGTGTCTGGGGCCCTCGGGTGGGTTCAACGGGGGTCTGGGGCACTTGGGTGGTCCCTGCAGGTCCACGGGGCCCCTGGTTCTTCCCCACAGGTGTCCCCCGTGGGTCCGCAGGTGATACCCGTGGGCGTCCGGGGGTCCTCGGGTGGTTCCCACAGGAGTCTGGGCCTTCGGGTTGACCCTGCAGGTCTGCGGGCCCCCAAAGCTGTAGGGCCCCTAGTTCTTCCCTGCAGGTGTCCCCCGTGGGTCCGCAGGTGGTGCCGTGGGCATCCGGGAGTCCTCATGTGGTTCCCGTGGGCATCCAAGGGTCCTCAAGTGATCTCCACAGTGATCTCCACAGGTCCCCGCAGACCTAAGGTACCAACCCTGTATGTAAAAAAAATAAAACACTTAAATAAATATACCCCCCCCGCCCCCCCCCCCACCAAACACATACAGTACAGTAATGGGCAAAATAACTATTATCCAGACATGGATAATAGATTATCTGCCCATTATTAAACACAACATTAGCCAGCATACATAAATCAAGTAAATAAATACAGTTCTACTTACCCCTGAATTATGATGGGCATCCTTGGCAGTTTACTGAAAGGCCCTGTCCTCCGTGGCCGGAAAAATAGATAGCAAATACAATCTAATGGCCCCCAGCCCCTTAATCACCTGAGCAGTTAATAACAGCTACAGTAAATAAGGTGTTAACCCACCCTGCCCCGATACCCACCTGGGAGGCCTAACCACCCACTCCGGACCCACTATACCTACCCTATACCCATTGATTGTTATAGTAGTGCTGCATCATACCCATATAATAATATGGGCATGATAAACCACTATAGCACTCAATGGGCACCCTAATCAAAATACATTAATGCTCAAAACACACAATAATTAAACATTACAAAACTCCAAAAGAACACAATTCACTAAATAAAAACACTAGCCAGCTAATGCAATTAATACAAGCAATAACCAGATCAACAATGAATTAATTGTACCAGTAACCAATCAAACCAATTCATTAATAAAACAACAATTAATTAATTAAACCAGTAACCAACAAATACATTAATTATTTAAAAATATCGGCAGCACAACCATTAAAAGCATTAGTTACATAGTTACATAGTAGATGAGGTTGAAAAAAGACGTACATCCATCAAGTTCAACCTATGCTAAATTTAGACAACAGATACTTTATCCTATATCTATACTTACTTATTCATCCAGAGGAAGGCAAACAAAAAACCCCAGTTATATCATCCAATGATATCTCACAAGGGGAAAAATAAATTCATTCCTGAGTCCAAGAATTGGCAATCGGATTAATCCCTGGATCAACATCCTTCCCATGTTTACTTATTTGGTATATCCCTGTATACCTATCCTTTAGGGGTTAATAGTATAGGCAATATCAGAGCTCTGTGTTTTATGGGGTTAATATTACAGGTTATTTCAGCGCTCTGGGTATAATAATAATAATAGCATGTTCTTGTATAGCGCTGCTAGTTTTACGCAGCACTTTACAGAGACATTTTGCAGGCACAGGTCCCTGCCCCATGGAGCTTACAATCTATGTTTTTGGTGCCTGAGGCACAGGGAGATAAAGTGACTTGCCCAAGGTCACAAGGAGCCGACACCGGGAATTGAACCAGGCTCCCCTGCAGCAATCCCATGGTCAGTCAGTGTCGTTACTCATTGAGCCACTCCTTCTCCCTATGAGGTTAATAGTAATGGTTTTAACAGTGCTCAGGGTATTATGGGTTAATAGTACAGGTTATATCAGCGCTCTGGGTATTATGGGGTTAATAGCACAGGTTATATTAGAGCTCTGGGTATTATGGGGTTACTAGTGCAGGTTATATCAGCGATCTCTGTATTATGGGATTAAGAGTGCAGGTTATATCAGATCCGGGTATTATGGGGTTAATAGTGTAGGTTATATCAGAGATCTGGGTATTATGATGATAGTATCACAGGTTATATTAGAGCTCTGGGTATTATGGGGTTACCAGTGCAGGTTATATCAGCGATCTCTGTATTATGGGATTAAGAGTGCAGGTTATATCAGATCCGGGTATTATGGGGTTAATAGTGTAGGTTATATCAGAGATCTGGGTATTATGGTGATAGTATCACAGGTTATATCAGAGCTCTGGGTATTATGGGGTTAATAGTGCAGGTTATATCAGATCCGGGAATTATGGGGTTAATAGTGCAGGTTATATCAGAGCTCTGGGTATTAAGGGGTTAATAGTACAGATTATATCAGATATCTGGGTATTATGGTGTTAATAGTACAGGTTATATCAGAGATCTGTGTATTATGGGGTTAATAGTGCAGGTTATATCACAGCTCTGTGTATTATGGGGTTAATAGTACAGATTATATCAGATATCTGGGTACTATGGGGTTAATAGTACAGGTTATATCAGAGATCTGTGTATTATGGGGTTAATAGTGCAGGTTATATCACAGCTCTGTGTATTATGGGGTTAATAGTACAGGTTATATCAGAGATCTGTGTATTATTTGGTTAATAGTGCAGGTTATATCACAGCTCTGTGTATTATGGGGTTAATAGTGCAGTTTATATCAGAGATCTGGGTATTAAGGGGTAAACAGTACACGTTATATCAGAGCCTTGGGCATTATGGGGTTAACAGTACAGGTTATATCAGTGCTCTGTGTATTATTGGGTTAATAATACAGGTAATATCATAGCTCTGGGTATTATGGGGTTAAAATTGCAGGTTATATCAGAGCTCTGGGTATTATGGGGTTAATAGTAAAGGTTATATCAGAGTTCTGGGTATTATGGGGTTAATAGTGCAGGTTATATCAGCGATCTGGATACTATGGGGTGAATAGTGCAGGTTATATCAGAGATCTGGGTATTATGGGGTTAATAGTGCAGGTTATATCAGAGCTATGGGTATTATGGGGGTAATAGTGCAGGTTATATCAGAGCTCTGGTTATTATGGGGTTAATAGTACAGGTTATATCAGAGCTCTGGGTATTATGGGGTTAATAGCGCAGGTTATATCAGAGCTCTGGGTATTATGGGGTTAATAGCGCAGGTTATATCAGAGCTCTGGGTATTATGGGGTAAACAGTACACATTATATCAGAGCTCTGGGTATTATGGGGTTAATATTGCAGGTTATATCAGAGCTCTGGGTATTATGGGGTTAATAGTGCAGGTTATATCAGAGATCTGGGTATTAAGGGGTAAACAGTACACATTATATCAGAGCTCTGGGTATTATGGGGTTAATATTGCAGGTTATATCAGAGCTCTGGGTATTATGGGGTTAATAGTGCAGGTTATATCAGAGATCTGGGAATTATGGGGTTAATAGTGCAGGTTATATCAGAGTTCTGGGTATTATGGGGTTAATAGTGCAGGTTATATCAGAGCTCTGGGTATTATGGGGCTAATAGTGCAGGTTATATCAGAGCACTGGGTATTATGAGGTTAATAGTACAGGTTATATCAGAGATCTGGGAATTATGGGGTTAATAGTGCAGGTTATATCAGAGCTCTGGGTATTATGGGGCTAATAGTGCAGGTTATATAAGAGATCTGGGTATTATGGGGTTACTAGTGCAGGTTATATCAGCGATCTCTGTATTATGGGATTAAGAGTGCAGGTTATATCAGATCCGGGTATTATGGGGTTAATAGTGCAGGTTATATCAGAGATCTGGGTATTATGGTGATAGTATCACAGGTTATATTAGAGCTCTGGGTATTATGGGGTTACCAGTGCAGGTTATATCAGCGATCTCTGTATTATGGGATTAAGAGTGCAGGTTATATCAGATCCGGGTATTATGGGGTTAATAGTGTAGGTTATATCAGAGATCTGGGTATTATGGTGATAGTATCACAGGTTATATCAGAGCTCTGGGTATTATGGGGTTAATAGTGCAGGTTATATCAGATCCGGGAATTATGGGGTTAATAGTGCAGGTTATATCAGAGCTCTGGGTATTAAGGGGTTAATAGTACAGATTATATCAGATATCTGGGTATTATGGTGTTAATAGTACAGGTTATATCAGAGATCTGTGTATTATGGGGTTAATAGTGCAGGTTATATCACAGCTCTGTGTATTATGGGGTTAATAGTACAGATTATATCAGATATCTGGGTACTATGGGGTTAATAGTACAGGTTATATCAGAGATCTGTGTATTATGGGGTTAATAGTGCAGGTTATATCACAGCTCTGTGTATTATGGGGTTAATAGTACAGGTTATATCAGAGATCTGTGTATTATTTGGTTAATAGTGCAGGTTATATCACAGCTCTGTGTATTATGGGGTTAATAGTGCAGTTTATATCAGAGATCTGGGTATTAAGGGGTAAACAGTACACGTTATATCAGAGCCTTGGGCATTATGGGGTTAACAGTACAGGTTATATCAGTGCTCTGTGTATTATTGGGTTAATAATACAGGTAATATCATAGCTCTGGGTATTATGGGGTTAAAATTGCAGGTTATATCAGAGCTCTGGGTATTATGGGGTTAATAGTAAAGGTTATATCAGAGTTCTGGGTATTATGGGGTTAATAGTGCAGGTTATATCAGCGATCTGGATACTATGGGGTGAATAGTGCAGGTTATATCAGAGATCTGGGTATTATGGGGTTAATAGTGCAGGTTATATCAGAGCTCTGGGTATTATGGGGGTAATAGTGCAGGTTATATCAGAGCTCTGGTTATTATGGGGTTAATAGTACAGGTTATATCAGAGCTCTGGGTATTATGGGGTTAATAGCGCAGGTTATATCAGAGCTCTGGGTATTATGGGGTTAATAGCGCAGGTTATATCAGAGCTCTGGGTATTATGGGGTAAACAGTACACATTATATCAGAGCTCTGGGTATTATGGGGTTAATATTGCAGGTTATATCAGAGCTCTGGGTATTATGGGGTTAATAGTGCAGGTTATATCAGAGATCTGGGTATTAAGGGGTAAACAGTACACATTATATCAAAGCTCTGGGTATTATGGGGTTAATATTGCAGGTTATATCAGAGCTCTGGGTATTATGGGGTTAATAGTGCAGGTTATATCAGAGATCTGGGAATTATGGGGTTAATAGTGCAGGTTATATCAGAGTTCTGGGTATTATGGGGTTAATAGTAAAGGTTATATCAGAGCTCTGGGTATTATGGGGTTAATAGTGCAGGTTATATCAGAGCTCTGGATATTATGGTGTTAATAGTGCAGATTATATCAGAGCTCTGGTTATTATGGGGTTAATAGTGCAGGTTATATCAGAGATCTGGGTATTATGGGGTTAATAGTGCAGGTTATATCAGAGATCTGGGTATTAAGGGGTAAACAGTACACGTTATATCAGAGATCTGGGAATTATGGGGTTAATAGTGCAGGTTATATCAGAGCTCTGGTTATTATGGGGTTAATAGTGCAGGTTATATCAGAGCTCTGGGTATTATGGGGTTAATAGTGCAGGTTATATCAGAGATCTGGGTATTATGGGGTTAATAGCGCAGGTTATATCAGAGCTCTGGGTATTATGGGGTTAATAGTGCAGGTTATATAAGAGATCTGGGTATTATGGGGTTAATAGTGCAGGTTATATCAGAGCTCTGGGTATTATGGGGTTAATAGTGCAGGTTATATCAGAGCTCTGGGTATTAAGGGGTACACAGTACACGTTATATCAGAGCTCTGGGTATTATGGGGTTAATAGTGCAGGTTATATCAGAGATCTGGGAATTATGGGGTTAATAGTGCAGGTTATATCAGAGCTCTGGGTATTATGGGGTTAATAGTGCAGGTTATATCAGAGCTCTGGGTATTAAGGGGTACACAGTACACGTTATATCAGAGCTCTGGGTATTATGGGGTTACCAGTGCAGGTTATATCAGCGATCTCTGTATTATGGGATTAAGAGTGCAGGTTATATCAGATCCGGGTATTATGGGGTTAATAGTGTAGGTTATATCAGAGATCTGGGTATTATGGTGATAGTATCACAGGTTATATCAGAGCTCTGGGTATTATGGGGTTAATAGTGCAGGTTATATCAGATCCGGGAATTATGGGGTTAATAGTGCAGGTTATATCAGAGCTCTGGGTATTAAGGGGTTAATAGTACAGATTATATCAGATATCTGGGTATTATGGTGTTAATAGTACAGGTTATATCAGAGATCTGTGTATTATGGGGTTAATAGTGCAGGTTATATCACAGCTCTGTGTATTATGGGGTTAATAGTACAGATTATATCAGATATCTGGGTACTATGGGGTTAATAGTACAGGTTATATCAGAGATCTGTGTATTATGGGGTTAATAGTGCAGGTTATATCACAGCTCTGTGTATTATGGGGTTAATAGTACAGGTTATATCAGAGATCTGTGTATTATTTGGTTAATAGTGCAGGTTATATCACAGCTCTGTGTATTATGGGGTTAATAGTGCAGTTTATATCAGAGATCTGGGTATTAAGGGGTAAACAGTACACGTTATATCAGAGCCTTGGGCATTATGGGGTTAACAGTACAGGTTATATCAGTGCTCTGTGTATTATTGGGTTAATAATACAGGTAATATCATAGCTCTGGGTATTATGGGGTTAAAATTGCAGGTTATATCAGAGCTCTGGGTATTATGGGGTTAATAGTAAAGGTTATATCAGAGTTCTGGGTATTATGGGGTTAATAGTGCAGGTTATATCAGCGATCTGGATACTATGGGGTGAATAGTGCAGGTTATATCAGAGATCTGGGTATTATGGGGTTAATAGTGCAGGTTATATCAGAGCTCTGGTTATTATGGGGTTAATAGTACAGGTTATATCAGAGCTCTGGGTATTATGGGGTTAATAGCGCAGGTTATATCAGAGCTCTGGGTATTATGGGGTTAATAGCGCAGGTTATATCAGAGCTCTGGGTATTATGGGGTAAACAGTACACATTATATCAGAGCTCTGGGTATTATGGGGTTAATATTGCAGGTTATATCAGAGCTCTGGGTATTATGGGGTTAATAGTGCAGGTTATATCAGAGATCTGGGTATTAAGGGGTAAACAGTACACATTATATCAGAGCTCTGGGTATTATGGGGTTAATATTGCAGGTTATATCAGAGCTCTGGGTATTATGGGGTTAATAGTGCAGGTTATATCAGAGATCTGGGAATTATGGGGTTAATAGTGCAGGTTATATCAGAGTTCTGGGTATTATGGGGTTAATAGTAAAGGTTATATCAGAGCTCTGGGTATTATGGGGTTAATAGTGCAGGTTATATCAGAGCTCTGGATATTATGGTGTTAATAGTGCAGATTATATCAGAGCTCTGGTTATTATGGGGTTAATAGTGCAGGTTATATCAGAGATCTGGGTATTATGGGGTTAATAGTGCAGGTTATATCAGAGATCTGGGTATTAAGGGGTAAACAGTACACGTTATATCAGAGATCTGGGTATTATGGGGTTAATAGTGCAGGTTATATCAGAGCTCTGGTTATTATGGGGTTAATAGTGCAGGTTATATCAGAGCTCTGGGTATTATGGGGTTAATAGTGCAGGTTATATCAGAGATCTGGGTATTATGGGGTTAATAGCGCAGGTTATATCAGAGCTCTGGGTATTATGGGGTTAATAGTGCAGGTTATATAAGAGATCTGGGTATTATGGGGTTAATAGTGCAGGTTATATCAGAGCTCTGGGTATTATGGGGTTAATAGTGCAGGTTATATCAGAGCTCTGGGTATTAAGGGGTACACAGTACACGTTATATCAGAGCTCTGGGTATTATGGGGTTAATAGTGCAGGTTATATCAGAGATCTGGGAATTATGGGGTTAATAGTGCAGGTTATATCAGAGCTCTGGGTATTATGGGGTTAATAGTGCAGGTTATATCAGAGCTCTGGGTATTATGGGGCTAAAAGTGCAGGTTATATCAGAGCTCTGGGTATTATGGGGCTAATAGTGCAGGTTACATCAGAGCTCTGGGTATTATGGGGTTAATATTGCAGGTTATATCAGAGCTCTGGGTATTATGGGGTTAATAGCGCAGGTTATATCAGAGCTCTGGGTATTATGGGGTTAATAGTGCAGGTTATATCAGAGATCTGGGTATTAAGGGGTAAACAGTACACGTTATATCAGAGATCTGGGTATTATGGGGTTAATAGTGCAGGTTATATCAGAGCTCTGGGTATTATGGGGCTAATAGTGCAGGTTATATCAGAGCACTGGGTATTATGAGGTTAATAGTACAGGTTATATCAGAGATCTGGGAATTATGGGGTTAATAGTGCAGGTTATATCAGAGCTCTGGGTATTATGGGGCTAATAGTGCAGGTTATATAAGAGATCTGGGTATTATGGGGCTAATAGTGCAGGTTATATCAGAGATCTGGGTATTAAGGGGTAAACAGTACACGTTATATCAGAGATCTGGGTATTATGGGGTTAATAGTGCAGGTTATATCAGAGCTCTGGGTATTATGGGGCTAATAGTGCAGGTTATATCAGAGCACTGGGTATTATGAGGTTAATAGTACAGGTTATATCAGAGATCTGGGAATTATGAGGTTAATAGTACAGGTTATATCAGAGATCTGGGAATTATGGGGTTAACAGTACACGTTATACCAGAACTCTGGGTATTATGGGGCTAATAGTGCAGTTCCTCTGATATAATGGTACTTGGTATTTCCTCATTAGTTTTGGAAGCTGAGTGTTTAATTTGCCCCTTGGGTGGTTTCTCCTTCCTCCTTTCCTCTTCCTTCTTCCCCCTTCCCTCCCACCTCCCACCTCCGTGTCCTAATCTCTTCCAAACCCTGCTTCTTACAAATAGCTGCTACCCCAAGATCGGTCAGCACAGAGTCCTGACACCGAAGGACACCTCACTGAGAGCTGACCCTCTCCCAGCGTTTGCTGTAACGTGCCTAACGGGACGTTGGCTACAGGTATGTGACTCCAATCTAAACAGTGCACACAATAAAGGCAACGTACTACAGTACATACCTACGCTGGGAAGTTACTTCCACACATACTATACGAAGCAGTGAGGACAGAAAGGAGACAGCGCTGAGCAGAGCGAGAGTCAGAGAGACAGAAAGGAGACCGTCCTGAGCAGAGCGAGAGACAGAAAGACAGAAAGGAGACCAGAGTGAGAGACAGATAAGCAGAAAGGAGACGGCCCTGAGCAGAGCGAGAGACAGATAGCAGAAAGGAGACAGCCCTAAGCAGAGAGAGCGAGACAGAGAAACAGAAAGGAGACAGCCCTGAGCAGAAAGAGACAGAGAAACAGAAAGGAGACAGCCCAGAGCAGAGCGAGAGACAGAAAGTAGACCACCCTGAGCAGAGCGAGAGACAGAGAAACAGAAAAGAGACCGTCCTGAGCAGAGCGAGAGACAGAGAAACAGAAAGGAGACAGCCCTGAGCAGAGAGAGACAGATAAGCAGAAAGGAGACCGTCCTGAGCAGAGCGAGAGACAGAGAGACAGAAAGGAGCCCGCCCAAAGCAGAGCGAGAGACAGATAGCAGAAAGGAGACAGCCCTAAGCAGAGAGAGCGAGACAGAGAAACAGAAAGGAGACAGCCCTGAGCAGCAAGGGACAGAGAAACAGAAAGGAGACAGCCCAGAGCAGAGACAGACAGATAGCAGAAAGGAGACCGCCCTGAGCAGAGCGAGAGACAGAAAGGAGACCGCCCTAAGCAGAGAGAGACAGATAAGCAGAAAGAAGACCGCCCTAAGCAGAGCGAGAGACAGAGAAACAGAAAGGAGACAGTCCTGAGCAGAGCGAGAGAGAAAGGAGACAGCCCTAAGCAGAGATATAAAGATAAGCAGAAAGGAGACCGCCCTGAGCAGAGCGAGAGACAAAGAAACAGAAAGGAGACCGCCCTGAGCAGAGCGAGAGACAGAAAGGAGACAGTCCTGAGCAGAGCGAGAGACAGAAAGGAGACCGCCCTGAGCAGAAAGAAACAGAGAAACAGAAAGGAGACAGCACAGAGCAGAAAGAGAGACAGAGAAACAGAAAGGAGACAGTCCTATTCTATGTCTCTTGCAGTCATTTCTCTGTCTCTTGCAGCACAGTCAGTTCTCTGTCTCTTGCAGTCATTTCTCTGTCTCTTGCAGTCATTTCTCTGTCTCTTGCAGTCATTTCTCTGTCTCTTGCAGTCATTTCTCTGTCTCTTGCAGTCAGTTCCCTGTCTCTTGCAGTCATTTCTCTGTCTCTTGCAGTCATTTCTCTGTCTCTTGCAGTGTGTTCTCTGTCTCTTGCAGTGTGTTCTCTGTCTCTTGCAGTCATTTCTCTGTCTCTTGCAGTCATTTCTCTGTCTCTTGCAGTGTGTTCTCTGTCTCTCGCAGTGTGTTCTCTGTCTCTCGCAGTGTGTTCTGTGTCTCTCGCAGTGTGTTCTCTGCCTCTCGCAGTGTGTTCTCTGTCTCTCGCAGTGTGTTCTCTGTCTCTCGCAGTGTGTTCTCTCTCTCGCAGTGTGTTCTCTGTCTCTCGCAGTGTGTTCTCTGCCTCTCGCAGTGTGTTCTCTGCCTCTCGCAGTGTGTTCTCTGTCTCTCGCTGTGTGTTCTCTGTCTCTCGCAGTCTGTTCTCTGCCTCTGTTCTCTGTCTCTCGCAGTGTGTTCTCTGTCTCTCGCAGTGTGTTCTCTGTCTCTCGCAGTCTGTTCTCTGCCTCTCGCAGTGTGTTCTCTGTCTCTCGCAGTGTGTTCTCTGTCTCTCGCAGTCTGTTCTCTGCCTCTCGCAGTGTGTTCTCTGTCTCTCGCAGTGTGTTCTCTGTCTCTCGCAGTCTGTTCTCTGCCTCTGTTCTCTGCCTCTCGCAGTGTGTTCTCTGTCTCTCGCAGTGTGTTCTCTGTCTCTCGCAGTGTGTTCTCTGTCTCTCGCAGTGTGTTCTCTGTCTCTCGCAGTCTGTTCTCTGCCTCTGTTCTCTGTCTCTCGCAGTGTGTTCTCTGTCTCTCGCAGTGTGTTCTCTGTCTCTCGCAGTGTGTTCTCTGTCCCTCGCAGTGTGTTCTCTGCCTCTCGCAGTGTGTTCTCTGTCTCTCGCAGTGTGTTCTCTGTCTCTCGCAGTCTGTTCTCTGCCTCTGTTCTCTGTCTCTCGCAGTGTGTTCTCTGTCTCTCGCAGTGTGTTCTCTGTCTCTCGCAGTGTGTTCTCTGTCTCTCGCAGTGTGTTCTCTGCCTCTCACAGTGTGTTCTCTGCCTCTCGCAGTGTGTTCTCTGTCTCTCGCAGTGTGTTCTCTGTCTCTCGCAGTCTGTTCTCTGCCTCTGTTCTCTGTCTCTCGCAGTGTGTTCTCTGCCTCTGTTCTCTGTCTCTCGCAGTGTGTTCTCTGTCTCTCGCAGTGTGTTCTCTGTCTCTCGCAGTGTGATCTCTGCCTCTCGCAGTGTGTTCTCTGTCTCTTGCAGTCTGTTCTCTGTCTCTCGCAGTGTGTTCTCTGTCTCTCGCAGTCTGTTCTCTGCCTCTCGCAGTGTGTTCTCTGTCTCTCGCAGTGTGTTCTCTGTCTCTCGCAGTGTGTTCTCTGCCTCTCGCAGTGTGTTCTCTGTCTCTCGCAGTCTGTTCTCTGCCTCTGTTCTCTGTCTCTCGCAGTGTGTTCTCTGCCTCTCGCAGTGTGTTCTCTGTCTCTTGCAGTCTGTTCTCTGTCTCTTGCAGTCTGTTCTCTGCCTCTCGCAGTCTGTCCTCTGTCTCTTGCAGTGTGTTCTCTGTCTCTTGCAGTCTGTTCTCTGTCTCTCGCAGTGTGTTCTCTATCTCTCGCAGTGTGTTCTCTGCCTCTCGCAGTGCGTTCTCTGTCTCTTGCAGTCTGTCCTCTGTCTCTTGCAGTCTGTTCTCTGTCTCTCGCAGTCTGTTCTCTGTCTCTCGCAATCAGTTCTCTGTCTCTCGCAATCTGTTCTCTGTCTCTTGCAGTCTGTTCTCTGTCTCTTGCAGTCTGTTCTCTGTCTCTTGCAGTCTGTTCTCTGTCTATTGCAGTCTGTTCTCTGTCTCTTGCAGTCTGTTCTCTGTCTCTTGCAGTCTGTTCTCTGTCTCTTGCAGTCTGTTCTCTGTCTATTGCAGTCTGTCCTCTGTCTCTTGCAGTCTGTTCTCTGTCTCTCGCAGTCTGTTTACTCTGTCTCTTGCAGTCTGTTCTCTGTCTCTTGCAGTCTGTTCTCTGTCTCTTGCAGTCTGTTCTCTGTCTATTGCAGTCTGTCCTCTGTCTCTTGCAGTCTGTTCTCTGTCTCTCGCAGTCTGTTTACTCTGTCTCTTGCAGTCTGTTCTCTGTCTCTTGCAGTCTGTTCTCTGTCTCTTGCAGTCTGTTTACTCTGTCTCTTGCAGTCTGCTCTCTGTCTCTTGCAGTCTGTTCTCTGTCTCTTGCAGTCTGTCCTCTGTCTCTTGCAGTCTGTTCTCTGTCTCTTGCAGTCTGTCCTCTGCCTCTTGCAGTCTGTCCTCTGTCTCTTGCAGTCTGTTCTCTGTTTCTCGCAGTGTGTTCTCTGTCTCTTGCAGTCTGTTCTCTGTCTCTCGCAGTGTGTTCTCTGTCTCTCGCAGTGTGTTCTCTGTCTCTTGCAGTCTGTCCTCTGTCTATTGCAGTCTGTCCTCTGTCTCTTGCAGTCTGTCCTCTGTCTCTTGCAGTCTGTTCTCTGTCTCTTGCAGTCTGTCCTCTGTCTCTTGCAGTCTGTTCTCTGTCTCTCGCAGTGTGTTCTCTGTCTCTTGCAGTCTGTTCTCTGTCTCTCGCAGTGTGTTCTCTGTCTCTCACAGTCTGTTCTCTGCCTCTCGCAGTCTGTCCTCTGCCTCTCGCAGTCTGTTCTCTGTCTCTCGCAATCAGTTCTCTGTCTCTCGCAATCTGTTCTCTGCCTCTTGCAGTCTGTCCTCTGCCTCTTGCAGTCTGTCCTCTGTCTCTTGCAGTGTGTTCTCTGTCTCTCGCAGTCTGTTCTCTGTCTCTCGCAGTGTGTTCTCTGTCTCTCGCAGTGTGTTCTCTGTCTCTTGCAGTCTGTTCTCTGTCTCTCGCAGTCTGTCCTCTGCCTCTCGCAGTCTGTTCTCTGTCTCTCGCAATCAGTTCTCTGTCTCTCGCAATCTGTTCTCTGCCTCTTGCAGTCTGTCCTCTGCCTCTTGCAGTCTGTCCTCTGTCTCTTGCAGTCTGTTCTCTGTCTCTTGCAGTCTGTTCTCTGTCTCTTGCAGTCTGTTCTCTGTCTCTTGCAGTCGGTTCTCTGTCTCTCGCAGTGTGTTCTCTGCCTCTCGCAGTGTGTTCTCTGTCTCTTGCAGTCTGTTCTCTGTCTCTTGCAGTCTGTCCTCTGCCTCTTGCAGTCTGTCCTCTGTCTCTTGCAGTCTGTTCTCTGCCTCTTGCAGTCTGTTCTCTGTCTCTTGCAGTCTGTTCTCTGTCCCTTGCAGTCTGTCCTCTGCCTCTTGCAGTCTGTCCTCTGTCTCTCGCAATCAGTTCTCTGTCTCTCGCAATCAGTTCTCTGTCTCTCGCAATCTGTTCTCTGTCTCTTGCAGTCTGTTCTCTGTCTCTTGCAGTCTGTTCTCTGTCTCTTGCAGTCTGTTCTCTGTCTCTTGCAGTCTGTTTACTCTGGCTTTTGCAGTCTGTTCTCTGCCTCTCGCAGTCTGTCCTCTGTCTCTTGCAGTCAGTTCTCTGTCTCTTGCAGTCTGTTCTCTGTCTCTTGCAGTCTGTTCTCTGCCTCTGTTCTCTGTCTCTTGCAGTCAGTTCTCTGTCTCTTGCAGTCTGTTCTCTGTCTCTTGCAGTCTGTTCTCTGTCTCTCGCAGTCTGTTTACTCTGTCTCTTGCAGTCTGTTCTCTGTCTCTTGCAGTCTGTTCTCTGTCTCTTGCAGTCTGTTTACTCTGTCTCTTGCAGTCTTCTCTCTGTCTCTTGCAGTCTGTTCTCTGTCTCTTGCAGTCTGTCCTCTGTCTCTTGCAGTCTGTTCTCTGTCTCTTGCAGTCTGTCCTCTGCCTCTTGCAGTCTGTCCTCTGTCTCTTGCAGTCTGTTCTCTGTTTCTCGCAGTGTGTTCTCTGTCTCTTGCAGTCTGTTCTCTGTCTCTCGCAGTGTGTTCTCTGTCTCTCGCAGTGTGTTCTCTGTCTCTTGCAGTCTGTCCTCTGTCTATTGCAGTCTGTCCTCTGTCTCTTGCAGTCTGTCCTCTGTCTCTTGCAGTCTGTTCTCTGTCTCTTGCAGTCTGTCCTCTGTCTCTTGCAGTCTGTTCTCTGTCTCTCGCAGTGTGTTCTCTGTCTCTTGCAGTCTGTTCTCTGTCTCTCGCAGTGTGTTCTCTGTCTCTCGCAGTCTGTTCTCTGCCTCTCGCAGTCTGTCCTCTGCCTCTCGCAGTCTGTTCTCTGTCTCTCGCAATCAGTTCTCTGTCTCTCGCAATCTGTTCTCTGCCTCTTGCAGTCTGTCCTCTGCCTCTTGCAGTCTGTCCTCTGTCTCTTGCAGTGTGTTCTCTGTCTCTCGCAGTCTGTTCTCTGTCTCTCGCAGTGTGTTCTCTGTCTCTCGCAGTGTGTTCTCTGTCTCTTGCAGTCTGTTCTCTGTCTCTCGCAGTCTGTCCTCTGCCTCTCGCAGTCTGTTCTCTGTCTCTCGCAATCAGTTCTCTGTCTCTCGCAATCTGTTCTCTGCCTCTTGCAGTCTGTCCTCTGCCTCTTGCAGTCTGTCCTCTGTCTCTTGCAGTCTGTTCTCTGTCTCTTGCAGTCTGTTCTCTGTCTCTTGCAGTCTGTTCTCTGTCTCTTGCAGTCGGTTCTCTGTCTCTCGCAGTGTGTTCTCTGCCTCTCGCAGTGTGTTCTCTGTCTCTTGCAGTCTGTTCTCTGTCTCTTGCAGTCTGTCCTCTGCCTCTTGCAGTCTGTCCTCTGTCTCTTGCAGTCTGTTCTCTGCCTCTTGCAGTCTGTTCTCTGTCTCTTGCAGTCTGTTCTCTGTCCCTTGCAGTCTGTCCTCTGCCTCTTGCAGTCTGTCCTCTGTCTCTCGCAATCAGTTCTCTGTCTCTCGCAATCAGTTCTCTGTCTCTCGCAATCTGTTCTCTGTCTCTTGCAGTCTGTTCTCTGTCTCTTGCAGTCTGTTCTCTGTCTCTTGCAGTCTGTTCTCTGTCTCTTGCAGTCTGTTTACTCTGGCTTTTGCAGTCTGTTCTCTGCCTCTCGCAGTCTGTCCTCTGTCTCTTGCAGTCAGTTCTCTGTCTCTTGCAGTCTGTTCTCTGTCTCTTGCAGTCTGTTCTCTGCCTCTGTTCTCTGTCTCTCGCAGTGTGTTCTCTGTCTCTCGCAGTGTGTTCCCTGTCTCTTGCAGTCTGTTCTCTGTCTCTTGCAGTCTGTTCTCTGCCTCTGTTCTCTGCCTCTCGCAGTGTGTTCTCTGTCTCTTGCAGTCTGTTCTCTGTCTCTCGCAGTCTGTCCTCTGCCTCTTGCAGTCAGTTCTCTGTCTCTTGCAGTCAGTTCTCTGTCTCTCGCAGTGTGTTCTCTGTCTCTCGCAGTGTGTTCTCTGCCTCTCGCAGTGTGTTCTCTGTCTCTCGCAGTGTGTTCTCTGTCTCTCGCAGTGTGTTCTCTGCCTCTCGCAGTGTGTTCTCTGTCTCTCGCAGTGTGTTCTCTGTCTCTCGCAGTGTGTTCTCTGCCTCTCGCAGTGTGTTCTCTGCCTCTCTTGCAGTCAGTTCTCTGTCTCTTGCAGTCTGTTCTCTGTCTCTTGCAGTCTGTTCTCTGCCTCTGTTCTCTGTCTCTCGCAGTGTGTTCTCTGTCTCTTGCAGTCTGTTCTCTTTCTCTTGCAGTCTGTTCTCTGCCTCTGTTCTCTGCCTCTCGCAGTGTGTTCTCTGTCTCTTGCAGTCTGTCCTCTGCCTCTCGCAGTCTGTCCTCTGTCTCTTGCAGTCAGTTCTCTGTCTCTTGCAGTCAGTTCTCTGTCTCTCGCAGTGTGTTCTCTGTCTCTCGCAGTGTGTTCTCTGCCTCTCGCAGTGTGTTCTCTGTCTCTCGCAGTGTGTTCTCTGTCTCTCGCAGTGTGTTCTCTGCCTCTCGCAGTGTGTTCTCTGTCTCTCGCAGTGTGTTCTCTGCCTCTCGCAGTGTGTTCTCTGCCTCTCGCAGTGTGTTCTCTGTCTCTCGCAGTCTGTTCTCTGCCTCTGTTCTCTGTCTCTCGCAGTCTGTTCTCTGTCTCTCGCAGTCTGTTCTCTGTCTCTTGCAGTGTGTTCTCTGTCTCTCGCAGTGTGTTCTCTGTCTCTCGCAGTGTGTTCTCTGTCTCTCGCAGTGTTCTCTGTCTCTCGCAGTGTGTTCTCTGTCTCTCGCAGTGTCTTCTCTGTCTCTCGCAGTGTGTTCTCTGTCTCTCGCAGTGTGTTCTCTGTCTCTCGCAGTGTGTTCTCTGTCTCTCGCAGTGTGTTCTCTGCCTCTCGCAGTGTGTTCTCTGCCTCTCGCAGTGTGTTCTCTGTCTCTCGCAGTGTGTTCTCTGTCTCTCGCAGTCTGTTCTCTGCCTCTGTTCTCTGTCTCTCGCAGTGTGTTCTCTGTCTCTCGCAGTGTGTTCTCTTCTCTCGCAGTCTGTTCTCTGCCTCTCGCAGTGTGTTCTCTGTCTCTCGCAGTGTGTTCTCTGTCTCTCGCAGTCTGTTCTCTGCCTCTGTTCTCTGTCTCTCGCAGTGTGTTCTCTGTCTCTCGCAGTGTGTTCTCTGTCTCTCGCAGTCTGTTCTCTGCCTCTCGCAGTGTGTTCTCTGTCTCTCGCAGTGTGTTCTCTGTCTCTCGCAGTCTGTTCTCTGCCTCTCGCAGTGTGTTCTCTGTCTCTCGCAGTGTGTTCTCTGTCTCTCGCAGTCTGTTCTCTGCCTCTGTTCTCTGCCTCTCGCAGTGTGTTCTCTGTCTCTCGCAGTCTGTTCTCTGCCTCTGTTCTCTGTCTCTCGCAGTGTGTTCTCTGCCTCTGTTCTCTGTCTCTCGCAGTGTGTTCTCTGTCTCTCGCAGTGTGTTCTCTGTCTCTCGCAGTGTGATCTCTGCCTCTCGCAGTGTGTTCTCTGTCTCTTGCAGTCTGTTCTCTGTCTCTCGCAGTGTGTTCTCTGTCTCTCGCAGTCTGTTCTCTGCCTCTCGCAGTGTGTTCTCTGTCTCTCGCAGTGTGTTCTCTGTCTCTCGCAGTGTGTTCTCTGCCTCTCGCAGTGTGTTCTCTGTCTCTCGCAGTCTGTTCTCTGCCTCTGTTCTCTGTCTCTCGCAGTGTGTTCTCTGCCTCTCGCAGTGTGTTCTCTGTCTCTTGCAGTCTGTTCTCTGTCTCTTGCAGTCTGTTCTCTGCCTCTCGCAGTCTGTCCTCTGTCTCTTGCAGTGTGTTCTCTGTCTCTTGCAGTCTGTTCTCTGTCTCTCGCAGTGTGTTCTCTATCTCTCGCAGTGTGTTCTCTGCCTCTCGCAGTGCGTTCTCTGTCTCTTGCAGTCTGTCCTCTGTCTCTTGCAGTCTGTTCTCTGTCTCTCGCAGTCTGTTCTCTGTCTCTCGCAATCAGTTCTCTGTCTCTCGCAATCTGTTCTCTGTCTCTTGCAGTCTGTTCTCTGTCTCTTGCAGTCTGTTCTCTGTCTCTTGCAGTCTGTTCTCTGTCTATTGCAGTCTGTTCTCTGTCTCTTGCAGTCTGTTCTCTGTCTCTTGCAGTCTGTTCTCTGTCTCTTGCAGTCTGTTCTCTGTCTATTGCAGTCTGTCCTCTGTCTCTTGCAGTCTGTTCTCTGTCTCTCGCAGTCTGTTTACTCTGTCTCTTGCAGTCTGTTCTCTGTCTCTTGCAGTCTGTTCTCTGTCTCTTGCAGTCTGTTTACTCTGTCTCTTGCAGTCTGCTCTCTGTCTCTTGCAGTCTGTTCTCTGTCTCTTGCAGTCTGTCCTCTGTCTCTTGCAGTCTGTTCTCTGTCTCTTGCAGTCTGTCCTCTGCCTCTTGCAGTCTGTCCTCTGTCTCTTGCAGTCTGTTCTCTGTTTCTCGCAGTGTGTTCTCTGTCTCTTGCAGTCTGTTCTCTGTCTCTCGCAGTGTGTTCTCTGTCTCTCGTAGTGTGTTCTCTGTCTCTTGCAGTCTGTCCTCTGTCTATTGCAGTCTGTCCTCTGTCTCTTGCAGTCTGTCCTCTGTCTCTTGCAGTCTGTTCTCTGTCTCTTGCAGTCTGTCCTCTGTCTCTTGCAGTCTGTTCTCTGTCTCTCGCAGTGTGTTCTCTGTCTCTTGCAGTCTGTTCTCTGTCTCTCGCAGTGTGTTCTCTGTCTCTCACAGTCTGTTCTCTGCCTCTCGCAGTCTGTCCTCTGCCTCTCGCAGTCTGTTCTCTGTCTCTCGCAATCAGTTCTCTGTCTCTCGCAATCTGTTCTCTGCCTCTTGCAGTCTGTCCTCTGCCTCTTGCAGTCTGTCCTCTGTCTCTTGCAGTGTGTTCTCTGTCTCTCGCAGTCTGTTCTCTGTCTCTCGCAGTGTGTTCTCTGTCTCTCGCAGTGTGTTCTCTGTCTCTTGCAGTCTGTTCTCTGTCTCTCGCAGTCTGTCCTCTGCCTCTCGCAGTCTGTTCTCTGTCTCTCGCAATCAGTTCTCTGTCTCTCGCAATCTGTTCTCTGCCTCTTGCAGTCTGTCCTCTGCCTCTTGCAGTCTGTCCTCTGTCTCTTGCAGTCTGTTCTCTGTCTCTTGCAGTCTGTTCTCTGTCTCTTGCAGTCTGTTCTCTGTCTCTTGCAGTCGGTTCTCTGTCTCTCGCAGTGTGTTCTCTGCCTCTCGCAGTGTGTTCTCTGTCTCTTGCAGTCTGTTCTCTGTCTCTTGCAGTCTGTCCTCTGCCTCTTGCAGTCTGTCCTCTGTCTCTTGCAGTCTGTTCTCTGCCTCTTGCAGTCTGTTCTCTGTCTCTTGCAGTCTGTTCTCTGTCCCTTGCAGTCTGTCCTCTGCCTCTTGCAGTCTGTCCTCTGTCTCTCGCAATCAGTTCTCTGTCTCTCGCAATCAGTTCTCTGTCTCTCGCAATCTGTTCTCTGTCTCTTGCAGTCTGTTCTCTGTCTCTTGCAGTCTGTTCTCTGTCTCTTGCAGTCTGTTCTCTGTCTCTTGCAGTCTGTTTACTCTGGCTTTTGCAGTCTGTTCTCTGCCTCTCGCAGTCTGTCCTCTGTCTCTTGCAGTCAGTTCTCTGTCTCTTGCAGTCTGTTCTCTGTCTCTTGCAGTCTGTTCTCTGCCTCTGTTCTCTGTCTCTTGCAGTCAGTTCTCTGTCTCTTGCAGTCTGTTCTCTGTCTCTTGCAGTCTGTTCTCTGTCTCTCGCAGTCTGTTTACTCTGTCTCTTGCAGTCTGTTCTCTGTCTCTTGCAGTCTGTTCTCTGTCTCTTGCAGTCTGTTTACTCTGTCTCTTGCAGTCTGCTCTCTGTCTCTTGCAGTCTGTTCTCTGTCTCTTGCAGTCTGTCCTCTGTCTCTTGCAGTCTGTTCTCTGTCTCTTGCAGTCTGTCCTCTGCCTCTTGCAGTCTGTCCTCTGTCTCTTGCAGTCTGTTCTCTGTTTCTCGCAGTGTGTTCTCTGTCTCTTGCAGTCTGTTCTCTGTCTCTCGCAGTGTGTTCTCTGTCTCTCGCAGTGTGTTCTCTGTCTCTTGCAGTCTGTCCTCTGTCTATTGCAGTCTGTCCTCTGTCTCTTGCAGTCTGTCCTCTGTCTCTTGCAGTCTGTTCTCTGTCTCTTGCAGTCTGTCCTCTGTCTCTTGCAGTCTGTTCTCTGTCTCTCGCAGTGTGTTCTCTGTCTCTTGCAGTCTGTTCTCTGTCTCTCGCAGTGTGTTCTCTGTCTCTCGCAGTCTGTTCTCTGCCTCTCGCAGTCTGTCCTCTGCCTCTCGCAGTCTGTTCTCTGTCTCTCGCAATCAGTTCTCTGTCTCTCGCAATCTGTTCTCTGCCTCTTGCAGTCTGTCCTCTGCCTCTTGCAGTCTGTCCTCTGTCTCTTGCAGTGTGTTCTCTGTCTCTCGCAGTCTGTTCTCTGTCTCTCGCAGTGTGTTCTCTGTCTCTCGCAGTGTGTTCTCTGTCTCTTGCAGTCTGTTCTCTGTCTCTCGCAGTCTGTCCTCTGCCTCTCGCAGTCTGTTCTCTGTCTCTCGCAATCAGTTCTCTGTCTCTCGCAATCTGTTCTCTGCCTCTTGCAGTCTGTCCTCTGCCTCTTGCAGTCTGTCCTCTGTCTCTTGCAGTCTGTTCTCTGTCTCTTGCAGTCTGTTCTCTGTCTCTTGCAGTCTGTTCTCTGTCTCTTGCAGTCGGTTCTCTGTCTCTCGCAGTGTGTTCTCTGCCTCTCGCAGTGTGTTCTCTGTCTCTTGCAGTCTGTTCTCTGTCTCTTGCAGTCTGTCCTCTGCCTCTTGCAGTCTGTCCTCTGTCTCTTGCAGTCTGTTCTCTGCCTCTTGCAGTCTGTTCTCTGTCTCTTGCAGTCTGTTCTCTGTCCCTTGCAGTCTGTCCTCTGCCTCTTGCAGTCTGTCCTCTGTCTCTCGCAATCAGTTCTCTGTCTCTCGCAATCAGTTCTCTGTCTCTCGCAATCTGTTCTCTGTCTCTTGCAGTCTGTTCTCTGTCTCTTGCAGTCTGTTCTCTGTCTCTTGCAGTCTGTTCTCTGTCTCTTGCAGTCTGTTTACTCTGGCTTTTGCAGTCTGTTCTCTGCCTCTCGCAGTCTGTCCTCTGTCTCTTGCAGTCAGTTCTCTGTCTCTTGCAGTCTGTTCTCTGTCTCTTGCAGTCTGTTCTCTGCCTCTGTTCTCTGTCTCTCGCAGTGTGTTCTCTGTCTCTCGCAGTGTGTTCCCTGTCTCTTGCAGTCTGTTCTCTGTCTCTTGCAGTCTGTTCTCTGCCTCTGTTCTCTGCCTCTCGCAGTGTGTTCTCTGTCTCTTGCAGTCTGTTCTCTGTCTCTCGCAGTCTGTCCTCTGCCTCTTGCAGTCAGTTCTCTGTCTCTTGCAGTCAGTTCTCTGTCTCTCGCAGTGTGTTCTCTGTCTCTCGCAGTGTGTTCTCTGCCTCTCGCAGTGTGTTCTCTGTCTCTCGCAGTGTGTTCTCTGTCTCTCGCAGTGTGTTCTCTGCCTCTCGCAGTGTGTTCTCTGTCTCTCGCAGTGTGTTCTCTGTCTCTCGCAGTGTGTTCTCTGCCTCTCGCAGTGTGTTCTCTGCCTCTCTTGCAGTCAGTTCTCTGTCTCTTGCAGTCTGTTCTCTGTCTCTTGCAGTCTGTTCTCTGCCTCTGTTCTCTGTCTCTCGCAGTGTGTTCTCTGTCTCTTGCAGTCTGTTCTCTTTCTCTTGCAGTCTGTTCTCTGCCTCTGTTCTCTGCCTCTCGCAGTGTGTTCTCTGTCTCTTGCAGTCTGTCCTCTGCCTCTCGCAGTCTGTCCTCTGTCTCTTGCAGTCAGTTCTCTGTCTCTTGCAGTCAGTTCTCTGTCTCTCGCAGTGTGTTCTCTGTCTCTCGCAGTGTGTTCTCTGCCTCTCGCAGTGTGTTCTCTGTCTCTCGCAGTGTGTTCTCTGTCTCTCGCAGTGTGTTCTCTGCCTCTCGCAGTGTGTTCTCTGTCTCTCGCAGTGTGTTCTCTGCCTCTCGCAGTGTGTTCTCTGCCTCTCGCAGTGTGTTCTCTGTCTCTCGCAGTCTGTTCTCTGCCTCTGTTCTCTGTCTCTCGCAGTCTGTTCTCTGTCTCTCGCAGTCTGTTCTCTGTCTCTTGCAGTGTGTTCTCTGTCTCTCGCAGTGTGTTCTCTGTCTCTCGCAGTGTGTTCTCTGTCTCTCGCAGTGTTCTCTGTCTCTCGCAGTGTGTTCTCTGTCTCTCGCAGTGTCTTCTCTGTCTCTCGCAGTGTGTTCTCTGTCTCTCGCAGTGTGTTCTCTGTCTCTCGCAGTGTGTTCTCTGTCTCTCGCAGTGTGTTCTCTGCCTCTCGCAGTGTGTTCTCTGCCTCTCGCAGTGTGTTCTCTGTCTCTCGCAGTGTGTTCTCTGTCTCTCGCAGTCTGTTCTCTGCCTCTGTTCTCTGTCTCTCGCAGTGTGTTCTCTGTCTCTCGCAGTGTGTTCTCTTCTCTCGCAGTCTGTTCTCTGCCTCTCGCAGTGTGTTCTCTGTCTCTCGCAGTGTGTTCTCTGTCTCTCGCAGTCTGTTCTCTGCCTCTGTTCTCTGTCTCTCGCAGTGTGTTCTCTGTCTCTCGCAGTGTGTTCTCTGTCTCTCGCAGTCTGTTCTCTGCCTCTCGCAGTGTGTTCTCTGTCTCTCGCAGTGTGTTCTCTGTCTCTCGCAGTCTGTTCTCTGCCTCTCGCAGTGTGTTCTCTGTCTCTCGCAGTGTGTTCTCTGTCTCTCGCAGTCTGTTCTCTGCCTCTGTTCTCTGCCTCTCGCAGTGTGTTCTCTGTCTCTCGCAGTGTGTTCTCTGTCTCTCGCAGTGTGTTCTCTGTCTCTCGCAGTGTGTTCTCTGTCTCTCGCAGTCTGTTCTCTGCCTCTGTTCTCTGTCTCTCGCAGTGTGTTCTCTGTCTCTCGCAGTGTGTTCTCTGTCTCTCGCAGTGTGTTCTCTGTCTCTCGCAGTGTGTTCTCTGCCTCTCGCAGTGTGTTCTCTGTCTCTCGCAGTGTGTTCTCTGTCTCTCGCAGTCTGTTCTCTGCCTCTGTTCTCTGTCTCTCGCAGTGTGTTCTCTGTCTCTCGCAGTGTGTTCTCTGTCTCTCGCAGTGTGTTCTCTGCCTCTCGCAGTGTGTTCTCTGTCTCTCGCAGTGTGTTCTCTGTCTCTCGCAGTCTGTTCTCTGCCTCTGTTCTCTGTCTCTCACAGTGTGTTCTCTGCCTCTCGCAGTGTGTTCTCTGTCTCTCGCAGTCTGTTCTCTGCCTCTCGCAGTGTGTTCTCTGTCTCTCGCAGTGTGTTCTCTGCCTCTCGCAGTGTGTTCTCTGTCTCTCGCAGTGTGTTCTCTGTCTCTCGCAGTGTGTTCTCTGTCTCTCGCAGTGTGTTCTCTGCCTCTCGCAGTGTGTTCTCTGCCTCTCTTGCAGTCAGTTCTCTGTCTCTTGCAGTCTGTTCTCTGTCTCTTGCAGTCTGTTCTCTGCCTCTGTTCTCTGTCTCTCGCAGTGTGTTCTCTGTCTCTTGCAGTCTGTTCTCTTTCTCTTGCAGTCTGTTCTCTGCCTCAGTTCTCTGCCTCTCGCAGTGTGTTCTCTGTCTCTTGCAGTCTGTTCTCTGCCTCTCGCAGTCTGTCCTCTGTCTCTTGCAGTCAGTTCTCTGTCTCTTGCAGTCAGTTCTCTGTCTCTCGCAGTGTGTTCTCTGTCTCTCGCAGTGTGTTCTCTGTCTCTCGCAGTGTGTTCTCTGCCTCTCGCAGTGTGTTCTCTGTCTCTCGCAGTGTGTTCTCTGTCTCTCGCAGTGTGTTCTCTGCCTCTCGCAGTGTGTTCTCTGTCTCTCGCAGTGTGTTCTCTGCCTCTCGCAGTGTGTTCTCTGCCTCTCGCAGTGTGTTCTCTGTCTCTCGCAGTCTGTTCTCTGCCTCTGTTCTCTGTCTCTCGCAGTCTGTTCTCTGTCTCTTGCAGTGTGTTCTCTGTCTCTCGCAGTGTGTTCTCTGTCTCTCGCAGTGTGTTCTCTGTCTCTCGCAGTGTGTTCTCTGTCTCTCGCAGTGTGTTCTCTGTCTCTCGCAGTGTGTTCTCTGTCTCTCGCAGTCTGTTCTCTGTCTCTCGCAGTGTGTTCTCTGTCTCTCGCAGTGTGTTCTCTGCCTCTCGCAGTGTGTTCTCTGCCTCTCGCAGTGTGTTCTCTGTCTCTCGCAGTGTGTTCTCTGCCTCTGTTCTCTGTCTCTCGCAGTGTGTTCTCTGTCTCTCGCAGTGTGTTCTCTGTCTCTCGCAGTCTGTTCTCTGCCTCTCGCAGTGTGTTCTCTGTCTCTCGCAGTGTGTTCTCTGTCTCTCGCAGTCTGTTCTCTGCCTCTGTTCTCTGCCTCTCGCAGTGTGTTCTCTGTCTCTCGCAGTGTGTTCTCTGTCTCTCGCAGTGTGTTCTCTGTCTCTCGCAGTCTGTTCTCTGCCTCTGTTCTCTGTCTCTCGCAGTGTGTTCTCTGTCTCTCGCAGTGTGTTCTCTGTCTCTCGCAGTGTGTTCTCTGTCTCTCGCAGTGTGTTCTCTGCCTCTCGCAGTGTGTTCTCTGTCTCTCGCAGTGTGTTCTCTGTCTCTCGCAGTCTGTTCTCTGCCTCTGTTCTCTGTCTCTCGCAGTGTGTTCTCTGTCTCTCGCAGTGTGTTCTCTGTCTCTCGCAGTGTGTTCTCTGTCTCTCGCAGTGTGTTCTCTGCCTCTCGCAGTGTGTTCTCTGTCTCTCGCAGTGTGTTCTCTGTCTCTCGCAGTCTGTTCTCTGCCTCTGTTCTCTGTCTCTCGCAGTGTGTTCTCTGCCTCTCGCAGTGTGTTCTCTGTCTCTCGCAGTCTGTTCTCTGCCTCTGTTCTCTGTCTCTCACAGTGTGTTCTCTGCCTCTCGCAGTCTGTTCTCTGTCTCTCGCAGTCTGTTCTCTGCCTCTGTACTCTGTCTCTCGCAGTGTGTTCTCTGTCTCTTGCAGTCTGTTCTCTGTCTCTTGCAGTCTGTTCTCTGTCTCTTGCAGTCTGTTCTCTGTCTCTTGCAGTCTGTTCTCTGTCTCTTGCAGTCTGTTCTCTGTCTATTGCAGTCTGTCCTCTGTCTCTTGCAGTCTGTCCTCTGTCTCTTGCAGTCTGTTCTCTGTCTCTTGCAGTGTGTTCTCTGTCTCTCGCAGTGTGTTCTCTTCCTCTCGCAGTGTGTTCTCTGTCTCTCGCAGTCTGTTCTCTGTCTCTCGCAATCAGTTCTCTGTCTCTCGCAATCTGTTCTCTGTCTCTTGCAGTCTGTTCTCTGTCTCTTGCAGTCTGTTCTCTGTCTATTGCAGTCTGTCCTCTGTCTCTTGCAGTCTGTCCTCTGTCTCTTGCAGTCTGTTCTCTGTCTCTTGCAGTGTGTTCTCTGTCTCTTGCAGTGTGTTCTCTGTCTCTCGCAGTCTGTTCTCTGTCTCTCGCAATCTGTTCTCTGTCTCTTGCAGTCTGTCCTCTGTCTCTTGCAGTCTGTTCTCTGTCTCTCGCAGTCTGTTTACTCTGTCTCTTGCAGTCTGTTCTCTGTCTCTTGCAGTCTGTCCTCTGCCTCTTGCAGTCTGTCCTCTGCCTCTTGCAGTGTGTCCTCTGTCTCTTGCAGTCTGTCCTCTGTCTCTTGCAGTGTGTCTGTCTCTTGCAGTCTGTTCTCTGTCTCTTGCAGTCTGTTCTCTGTCTCTTGCAGTCTGTTCTCTGTACAAAGTGCCCCCTCCTTCGGGTTTGCATCAAGAAGCCCTCTCCATGTCCTACATGTTCCTCCTCCAACTTCTACACCAGAGGTCACCCAGAGCCCAGAATAGCAATGAGAAGCCACAGAACCTCAACCACACTAACCTCTCTCCCCTAAATACCTTCTATTTTCACCTAACCCATCTTCCATTTGAATTGCAAGCTCCTTAGATCAGAGATTTCTGTTATATTGTAGTTTTACTTGACACATTCTTTGTGTCAGAGTGCAGAATATGTTCACACATATAACAATAATTTAGCCTCACCTCTATACTGTACCTACAGGTAATATCTGCCAGCCCTGCACCTCTGCCATGCGGACTCTCAGCTTCCTCCTGCTCTGCCTTGGCACAGCGCATGCCATATTCTACCGAGAATGCACCACTCCCGAGGCTCGCGCTGCAGAAAGATGCTGCCCCAATGTTGATGGCAGCCCGTGTGGAAGCAGCACAGGGAGAGGGTCGTGTTTGCCTAACACGGGCAGTAACCGGAACATGGGTATTGTACGTATCAGCATGGATGACCGATATGACTGGAATAAATTTTACTTCAAATACACATGCCAGTGCAATGATAACTATTACGGGTACAACTGTGGGGAGTGCAAGCCTGGATATATCGGAGCAGACTGTACAACCCGGAAGGTTGTAATGCGGAGAGAGATCCGGGAGCTGTCAGAACGGGAGAGGTTAAGGTATATCGCGACCTTACAGTTTGCAAAAACAGTGACGAGCAGAGATTATGTCATTGTCACCACTGGAGACAGGCTCCACAAGGACACCTTCCAATTCCGGAATGTCAGCGTATATGATTTGGTCTCTTTCAGTCATTATTATGCTACCAAACCTATGATTAATGACAGCAACATGTTCTATAACAGTAACTTCATCCACGGCTCCTGCGGCTTCGCCACCTGGCATCGCATGTTACTTCTCTTTGCCGAGAGGCAAATTCAAAACTGTATCTCTGATCCTGACTTTGCCCTTTCATACTACGACTGGCGAGATGAATCCGGGTGCAGCGTCTGTAACAATAACTTAATGGGGGATAGCGATCCGCAGGGCCTTCTGCACGACTTCTCTTACTTCGCACACTGGAGGGTGAGTGCCCAAGTCTCCCATCGCTTCTCACACTCACACTCACACATCGCTTTGCTCTTACTGCTGTAACTGATGTTTCCTGCAGAAATCTCTCTCTTGTTTCCACTCTTGGTTTGTTTCCATTTTCAGATGCAAAAGAGTAGTTATAAAAGTTAAAGAAGAGAAAGAAACATAATGTTAAGATCGATTAATGCCTTCCCATAGGGAGAGAGGTAAGAATAGGGTGAGAGAGAAGGATAGGGTGAGAGGGAAGGGGGAGAGGGAAGGGAGAGAGGGAGAGGGGGAGGATAGGGAGAGGGGGGAGGATAGGGTGAGAGGGAAGGATAGGGTGAGAGGGAAGGGAGAGAGGGAGAGGGGGAAGGATAGGGTGAGAGGGAAGGATAGGGAGAGAGGGAAGGATAGGGAGAGAGGGGGAAGGATAGGGAGAGGGGGGAGGATAGGGAGAGAGGGGGAAGGATAGGGAGAGAGGGAAGGATAGGGAGAGGGGGGAGGATAGGGAGAGGGGGGAGGATAGGGTATAACTCCCACCCAGACACGGAAATATAGGAGAGAGGAATATGCCTGATATACTTAGGAAATGTCCCAGTGATAATACGGGAGACACTAATGCAAGGGCAGATAGGTTATCCCTGTCTTGTAGGGAACTAGTGTCATTGCAAAGAAGAGGCTTTAGACATCAGTCTTTCCCAGGACTAAAATTACTCCCTTTGGAGCGGAGTTTGCCATTGATCATGGGAGTGAGGGGGCTCTGTAAACATTCATGGATTATAAAAGTCTCCATATAAATAATAATGAGTTAGGAGAAAGGAGGCAGGAGGTGAGCAGGGGTATGTAACACTGCAGTGACTGTCTAAGGATGAACTCCAAATTGGGCTTGTTCTTTTCCCCAGAATATCTGCGGGGGATATTACTATGACGAGGAGTACTGCCCGATGTCTGAGTGCGAGTGTGAGCGGGAGAAGCTGCACAGGAAACCCTTCTATGGGCCATTCTTTACTAGGATGCCGACCAGTAAAGAAGTGTCGGACACAATGCAATGGTCCACGTATGACACGGAACCCTTCGATCCCACCTCACGGTACAGCTTCCGCAACTGCTTGGAAGGTAAAGGGCAACTTTTAAACAGAGCAGCACATGAATGTGGCCACACACCAGCTGGAGGGTGAGGGGATCTTCAGAAGTCACCACAGGTCCCCGTGTCCCTCTAAATGAGAGTGTAACCTGTCTGCAGACAGAGCTGGGGGTGAGGTCCCCGTGCCCCCCTAAATGAGAGTGTAACCTGTTACACACAGGAGCACAGTAAAGTCTGCAGACAGAGCTGGGGGTGAGGTCCCCGTGCCCCCCTAAATGAGAGTCTAACCTGTTACACACAGGAGCATAGTAATCTGCAGACATAGTTGGGGTGAGGTCCCCGTGTCCCCCCTAAATGAGAGTGTAACCTGTTACACACAGGAGCACAGTAAAGTCTGCAGACAGAGCTGGGGGTGAGGTCCCCGTGCCCCCCTAAATGAGAGTGTAACCTGTTACACACAGGAGCACAGTAAAGTCTGCAGACAGAGCTGGGAGTGAGGTCCCCGTGCCCCCCTAAATGAGAGTGTAACCTGTTACACACAGGAGCACAGTAAAGTCTGCAGACAGAGCTGGGGGTGAGGTCCCCGTGCCCCCCTAAATGAGAGTCTAACCTGTTACACACAGGAGCATAGTAATCTGCAGACATAGCTGGGGTGAGGTCCCCGTGTCCCCCCTAAATGAGAGTGTAACCTGTTACACACAGGAGCACAGTAAAGTCTGCAGACAGAGCTGGGGGTGAGGTCCCCGTGCCCCCCTAAATGAGAGTGTAACCTGTTACACACAGGAGCACAGTAAAGTCTGCAGACAGAGCTGGGAGTGAGGTCCCCGTGCCCCCCTAAATGAGAGTGTAACCTGTTACACACAGGAGCACAGTAAAGTCTGCAGACAGAGCTGGGGGTGAGGTCCCCGTGCCCCCCTAAATGAGAGTCTAACCTGTTACACACAGGAGCATAGTAATCTGCAGACATAGTTGGGGTGAGGTCCCCGTGTCCCCCCTAAATGAGAGTGTAACCTTTTAAAAGCGGTGCCCTCAAAACATCATGTGAACCAAAAAATATCCTGAGTAACTTGTGGCCCAAGAAATGAAAGCTTCTGAAAGTAGAGAGTAGTCGGTGGTATGAAAGATTCAGTGTTATTGGCGTGGGAAGCAGGGTTACAGGGGTACATGCAGGTGCACTGACCAGGAAGGACAAGTCCCGAGGTCAGTGTTATTGGCGTGGGAAGCAGGGTTACAGGGGTACATGCAGGTGCACTGACCAGGAAGGACACGTCCCGAGGTCAGTGTTATTGGCGTGGGAAGCAGGGTTACAGGGGTACATGCAGGTGCACTGACCAGGAAGGACAAGTCCCGAGGTCAGTGTTATTGGCGTGGGAAGCAGGGTTACAGGGGTACATGCAGGTGCACTGACCAGGAAGGACAAGTCCCGAGGTCAGTGTTATTGGCGTGGGAAGCAGGGTTACAGTGGTACATGCAGGTGCACTGACCAGGAAGGACAAGTCCCGAGGTCAGTGTTATTGGCGTGGGAAGCAGGGTTACAGGGGAACATGCAGGTGCACTGACCAGGAAGGACAAGTCCCGAGGTCAGTGTTATTGGCGTGGGAAGCAGGGTTACAGGGGTACATGCAGGTGCACTGACCAGGAAGGACAAGTCCCGAGGTCAGTGTTATTGACGTGGGAAGCAGGGTTACAGGGGTACATGCAGGTGCACTGACCAGGAAGGACACGTCCCGAGGTCAGTGTTATTGGCGTGGGAAGCAGGGTTACAGGGGTACATGCAGGTGCACTGACCAGGAAGGACAAGTCCCGAGGTCAGTGTTATTGGCGTGGGAAGCAGGGTTACAGGGGTACATGCAGGTGCACTGACCAGGAAGGACAAGTCCCGAGGTCAGTGTGATTGGCGTGGGAAGCAGGGTTACAGTGGTACATGCAGGTGCACTGACCAGGAAGGACAAGTCCCGAGGTCAGTGTTATTGGCGTGGGAAGCAGGGTTACAGGGGAACATGCAGGTGCACTGACCAGGAAGGACAAGTCCCGAGGTCAGTGTTATTGGCGTGGGAAGCAGGGTTACAGGGGTACATGCAGGTGCACTGACCAGGAAGGACAAGTCCCGAGGTCAGTGTTATTGACGTGGGAAGCAGGGTTACAGGGGTACATGCAGGTGCACTGACCAGGAAGGACAAGTCCCGAGGTCAGTGTTATTGGCGTGGGAAGCAGGGTTACAGTGGTACATGCAGGTGCACTGACCAGGAAGGACAAGTCCCGAGGTCAGTGTTATTGGCGTGGGAAGCAGGGTTACAGGGGTACATGCAGGTGCACTGACCAGGAAGGACAAGTCCCGAGGTCAGTGTTATTGGCGTGGGAAGCAGGGTTACAGTGGTACATGCAGGTGCACTGACCAGGAAGGACAAGTCCCGAGGTCAGTGTTATTGGCGTGGGAAGCAGGGTTACAGGGGTACATGCAGGTGCACTGACCAGGAAGGACAAGTCCCGAGGTCAGTGTTATTGGCGTGGGAAGCAGGGTTACAGGGGTACATGCAGGTGCACTGACCAGGAAGGACAAGTCCCGAGGTCAGTGTTATTGGCGTGGGAAGCAGGGTTACAGTGGTACATGCAGGTGCACTGACCAGGAAGGACAAGTCCCGAGGTCAGTGTTATTGGCGTGGGAAGCAGGGTTACAGTGGTACATGCAGGTGCACTGACCAGGAAGGACAAGTCCCGAGGTCAGTGTTATTGGCGTGGGAAGCAGGGTTACAGTGGTACATGCAGGTGCACTGACCAGGAAGGACAAGTCCCGAGGTCAGTGATATTGACGTGGGAAGCAGGGTTACAGGGGTACATGCAGGTGCACTGACCAGGAAGGACAAGTCCCGAGGTCAGTGTTATTGGCGTGGGAAGCAGGGTTACAGTGGTACATGCAGGTGCACTGACCAGGAAGGACAAGTCCCGAGGTCAGTGTTATTGGCGTGGGAAGCAGGGTTACAGGGGTACATGCAGGTGCACTGACCAGGAAGGACAAGTCCCGAGGTCAGTGTTATTGGCGTGGGAAGCAGGGTTACAGTGGTACATGCAGGTGCACTGACCAGGAAGGACAAGTCCCGAGGTCAGTGATATTGACGTGGGAAGCAGGGTTACAGGGGTACATGCAGGTGCACTGACCAGGAAGGACAAGTCCCGAGGTCAGTGTTATTGGCGTGGGAAGCAGGGTTACAGTGGTACATGCAGGTGCACTGACCAGGAAGGACAAGTCCCGAGGTCAGTGTTATTGGCGTGGGAAGCAGGGTTACAGGGGTACATGCAGGTGCACTGACCAGGAAGAACAAGTCCCGAGGTCAGTGTTATTGGCGTGGGAAGCAGGGTTAAAGGGGTACATGCAGGTGCACTGACCAGGAAGGACAAGTCCCGAGGTCAGTGTTCTTGGCGTGGGAAGCAGGGTTACAGGGGTACATGCAGGTGCACTGACCAGGAAGAACAAGTCCCGAGGTCAGTGTTATTGGCGTGGGAAGCAGGTTTACAGGGGTACATGCAGGTGCACTGACCAGGAAGGACAAGTCCCGAGGTCAGTGTTATTGGCGTGGGAAGCAGGGTTACAGGGGTACATGCAGGTGCACTGACCAGGAAGAACAAGTCCCGAGGTCAGTGTTATTGACATGGGAAGCAGGGTTACAGGGGTACATGCAGGTGCACTAACCAGGAAGAACAAGTCCCGAGGTCAGTGTTATTGGCGTGGGAAGCAGGGTTACAGGGGTACATGCAGGTGCACTGACCAGGAAGGACAAGTCCCGAGGTCAGTGTTATTGGCGTGGGAAGCAGGGTTACAGGGGTACATGCAGGTGCACTGACCAGGAAGGACAAGTCCCGAGGTCAGTGTTATTGGCGTGGGAAGCAGGGTTACAGGGGTACATGCAGGTGCACTGACCAGGAAGGACAAGTCCCGAGGTCAGTGTTATTGGCGTGGGAAGCAGGGTTACAGTGGTACATGCAGGTGCACTGACCAGGAAGGACAAGTCCCGAGGTCAGTGTTATTGGCGTGGGAAGCAGGGTTACAGGGGAACATGCAGGTGCACTGACCAGGAAGGACAAGTCCCGAGGTCAGTGTTATTGGCGTGGGAAGCAGGGTTACAGGGGTACATGCAGGTGCACTGACCAGGAAGGACAAGTCCCGAGGTCAGTGTTATTGACGTGGGAAGCAGGGTTACAGGGGTACATGCAGGTGCACTGACCAGGAAGGACAAGTCCCGAGGTCAGTGTTATTGGCGTGGGAAGCAGGGTTACAGTGGTACATGCAGGTGCACTGACCAGGAAGGACAAGTCCCGAGGTCAGTGTTATTGGCGTGGGAAGCAGGGTTACAGGGGTACATGCAGGTGCACTGACCAGGAAGGACAAGTCCCGAGGTCAGTGTTATTGGCGTGGGAAGCAGGGTTACAGTGGTACATGCAGGTGCACTGACCAGGAAGGACAAGTCCCGAGGTCAGTGTTATTGGCGTGGGAAGCAGGGTTACAGGGGTACATGCAGGTGCACTGACCAGGAAGGACAAGTCCCGAGGTCAGTGTTATTGGCGTGGGAAGCAGGGTTACAGGGGTACATGCAGGTGCACTGACCAGGAAGGACAAGTCCCGAGGTCAGTGTTATTGGCGTGGGAAGCAGGGTTACAGTGGTACATGCAGGTGCACTGACCAGGAAGGACAAGTCCCGAGGTCAGTGTTATTGGCGTGGGAAGCAGGGTTACAGTGGTACATGCAGGTGCACTGACCAGGAAGGACAAGTCCCGAGGTCAGTGTTATTGGCGTGGGAAGCAGGGTTACAGTGGTACATGCAGGTGCACTGACCAGGAAGGACAAGTCCCGAGGTCAGTGATATTGACGTGGGAAGCAGGGTTACAGGGGTACATGCAGGTGCACTGACCAGGAAGGACAAGTCCCGAGGTCAGTGTTATTGGCGTGGGAAGCAGGGTTACAGTGGTACATGCAGGTGCACTGACCAGGAAGGACAAGTCCCGAGGTCAGTGTTATTGGCGTGGGAAGCAGGGTTACAGGGGTACATGCAGGTGCACTGACCAGGAAGGACAAGTCCCGAGGTCAGTGTTATTGGCGTGGGAAGCAGGGTTACAGTGGTACATGCAGGTGCACTGACCAGGAAGGACAAGTCCCGAGGTCAGTGATATTGACGTGGGAAGCAGGGTTACAGGGGTACATGCAGGTGCACTGACCAGGAAGGACAAGTCCCGAGGTCAGTGTTATTGGCGTGGGAAGCAGGGTTACAGTGGTACATGCAGGTGCACTGACCAGGAAGGACAAGTCCCGAGGTCAGTGTTATTGGCGTGGGAAGCAGGGTTACAGGGGTACATGCAGGTGCACTGACCAGGAAGAACAAGTCCCGAGGTCAGTGTTATTGGCGTGGGAAGCAGGGTTAAAGGGGTACATGCAGGTGCACTGACCAGGAAGGACAAGTCCCGAGGTCAGTGTTCTTGGCGTGGGAAGCAGGGTTACAGGGGTACATGCAGGTGCACTGACCAGGAAGAACAAGTCCCGAGGTCAGTGTTATTGGCGTGGGAAGCAGGTTTACAGGGGTACATGCAGGTGCACTGACCAGGAAGGACAAGTCCCGAGGTCAGTGTTATTGGCGTGGGAAGCAGGGTTACAGGGGTACATGCAGGTGCACTGACCAGGAAGAACAAGTCCCGAGGTCAGTGTTATTGACATGGGAAGCAGGGTTACAGGGGTACATGCAGGTGCACTGACAAGGAAGGACAAGTCCCGAGGTCAGTGTTATTGGCGTGGGAAGCAGGGTTACAGTGGTACATGCAGGTGCACTGACCAGGAAGGACAAGTCCCGTGGTCAGTGTTATTGACGTGGGAAGCAGGGTTACAGTAGTACATGCAGGTGCACTGACCAGGAAGGACAAGTCCCGAGGTCAGTGTTATTGACGTGGGAAGCAGGGTTACAGGGGTACATGCAGGTGCACTGACCAGGAAGGACAAGTCCCGAGGTCAGTGTTATTGGCGTGGGAAGCAGGGTTACAGGGGTACATGCAGGTGCACTGACCAGGAAGAACAAGTCCCGAGGTCAGTGTTATTGGCGTGGGAAGCAGGGTTACAGGGGTACATGCAGGTGCACTGACCAGGAAGGACACGTCCCGAGGTCAGTGTTATTGGCGTGGGAAGCAGGGTTACAGGGGTACATGCAGGTGCACTGACCAGGAAGGACAAGTCCCGAGGTCAGTGTTATTGACGTGGGAAGCAGAGTTACAGTGGTACATGCAGGTGCACTGACCAGGAAGGACAAGTCCCGAGGTCAGTGTTATTGGCGTGGGAAGCAGGGTTACAGGGGTACATGCAGGTGCACTGACCAGGAAGAACAAGTCCCGAGGTCAGTGTTATTGGCGTGGGAAGCAGGGTTACAGGGGTACATGCAGGTGCACTGACCAGGAAGGACAAGTCCCGAGGTCAGTGTTATTGGCATGGGAAGCAGGGTTACAGGGGTACATGCAGGTGCACTGACCAGGAAGGACAAGTCCCGAGGTCAGTGTTATTGGCGTGGGAAGCAGGGTTACAGGGGTACATGCAGGTGCACTGACCAGGAAGGACAAGTCCCGAGGTCAGTGTTATTGGCGTGGGAAGCAGGGTTACAGGGGTACATGCAGGTGCACTGACCAGGAAGGACAAGTCCCGAGGTCAGTGTTATTGGCGTGGGAAGCAGGGTTACAGGGGTACATGCAGGTGCACTGACCAGGAAGGACAAGTCCCGAGGTCAGTGTTATTGACGTGGGAAGCAGGGTTACAGTGGTACATGCAGGTGCACTGACCAGGAAGGACAAGTCCCGAGGTCAGTGTTATTGGCGTGGGAAGCAGGGTTACAGGGGTACATGCAGGTGCACTGACCAGGAAGGACAAGTCCCGAGGTCAGTGTTATTGGCGTGGGAAGCAGGGTTACAGGGGTACATGCAGGTGCACTGACCAGGAAGGACAAGTCCCGAGGTCAGTGTTATTGGCGTGGGAAGCAGGGTTACAGGGGTACATGCAGGTGCACTGACCAGGAAGGACAAGTCCCGAGGTCAGTGTTATTGGCGTGGGAAGCAGGGTTACAGTGGTACATGCAGGTGCACTGACCAGGAAGGACAAGTCCCGAGGTCAGTGATATTGACGTGGGAAGCAGGGTTACAGGGGTACATGCAGGTGCACTGACCAGGAAGGACAAGTCCCGAGGTCAGTGTTATTGGCGTGGGAAGCAGGGTTACAGTGGTACATGCAGGTGCACTGACCAGGAAGGACAAGTCCCGAGGTCAGTGTTATTGGCGTGGGAAGCAGGGTTACAGGGGTACATGCAGGTGCACTGACCAGGAAGAACAAGTCCCGAGGTCAGTGTTCTTGGCGTGGGAAGCAGGGTTACAGGGGTACATGCAGGTGCACTGACCAGGAAGGACAAGTCCCGAGGTCAGTGTTCTTGGCGTGGGAAGCAGGGTTACAGGGGTACATGCAGGTGCACTGACCAGGAAGAACAAGTCCCGAGGTCAGTGTTATTGGCATGGGAAGCAGGGTTACAGGGGTACATGCAGGTGCACTGACCAGGAAGAACAAGTCCCGAGGTCAGTGTTATTGGCGTGGGAAGCAGGGTTACAGGGGTACATGCAGGTGCACTGACCAGGAAGAACAAGTCCCGAGGTCAGTGTTATTGAGTGGGAAGCAGGGTTACAGGGGTACATGCAGGTGCACTGACCAGGAAGGACAAGTCCCGAGGTCAGTGTTATTGGCGTGGGAAGCAGGGTTACAGTGGTACATGCAGGTGCACTGACCAGGAAGGACAAGTCCCGTGGTCAGTGTTATTGACGTGGGAAGCAGGGTTACAGTGGTACATGCAGGTGCACTGACCAGGAAGGACAAGTCCCGAGGTCAGTGTTATTGACGTGGGAAGCAGGGTTACAGGGGTACATGCAGGTGCACTGACCAGGAAGGACAAGTCCCGAGGTCAGTGTTATTGGCGTGGGAAGCAGGGTTACAGGGGTACATGCAGGTGCACTGACCAGGAAGAACAAGTCCCGAGGTCAGTGTTATTGGCGTGGGAAGCAGGGTTACAGGGGTACATGCAGGTGCACTGACCAGGAAGGACACGTCCCGAGGTCAGTGTTATTGGCGTGGGAAGCAGGGTTACAGGGGTACATGCAGGTGCACTGACCAGGAAGGACAAGTCCCGAGGTCAGTGTTATTGACGTGGGAAGCAGAGTTACAGTGGTACATGCAGGTGCACTGACCAGGAAGGACAAGTCCCGAGGTCAGTGTTATTGGCGTGGGAAGCAGGGTTACAGGGGTACATGCAGGTGCACTGACCAGGAAGAACAAGTCCCGAGGTCAGTGTTATTGGCGTGGGAAGCAGGGTTACAGGGGTACATGCAGGTGCACTGACCAGGAAGGACAAGTCCCGAGGTCAGTGTTATTGACGTGGGAAGCAGGGTTACAGGGGTACATGCAGGTGCACTGACCAGGAAGAACAAGTCCCGAGGTCAGTGTTATTGGCGTGGGAAGCAGAGTTACAGTGGTACATGCAGGTGCACTGACCAGGAAGAACAAGTCCCGAGGTCAGTGTTATTGGCGTGGGAAGCAGGGTTACAGGGGTACATGCAGGTGCACTGACCAGGAAGGACAAGTCCCGAGGTCAGTGTTATTGGCGTGGGAAGCAGGGTTACAGGGGTACATGCAGGTGCACTGACCAGGAAGGACAAGTCCCGAGGTCAGTGTTATTGACGTGGGAAGCAGGGTTACAGGGGTACATGCAGGTGCACTGACCAGGAAGGACAGGTCCCGAGGTCAGTGTTATTGGCGTGGGAAGCAGGGTTACAGGGGTACATGCAGGTGCACTGACCAGGAAGGACAAGTCCCGAGGTCAGTGTTATTGGCGTGGGAAGCAGGGTTACAGGGGTACATGCAGGTGCACTGACCAGGAAGGACAAGTCCCGAGGTCAGTGTTATTGGCGTGGGAAGCAGGGTTACAGGGGTACATGCAGGTGCACTGACCAGGAAGGACAAGTCCCGAGGTCAGTGTTATTGGCGTGGGAAGCAGGGTTACAGGGGTACATGCAGGTGCACTGACCAGGAAGAACAAGTCCCGAGGTCAGTGTTATTGGCGTGTGAAGCAGGGTTACAGGGGTACATGCAGGTGCACTGACCAGGAAGAACAAGTCCCGAGGTCAGTGTTATTGGCATGGGAAGCAGGGTTACAGTGGTACATGCAGGTGCACTGACCATTAAGAACAAGTCCCGAGGTCAGTGTTATTGGCATGGGAAGCAGGGTTACAGGGGTACATGCAGGTGCACTGACCAGGAAGAACAAGTCCCGAGGTCAGTGTTATTGGCATGGGAAGCAGGGTTACAGGGGTACATGCAGGTGCACTAACCAGGAAGGACAAGTCCCGAGGTCAGTGTTATTGGCGTGGGAAGTAGAGTTACACTGGTACATGCAGGTGCACTGACCAGGAAGAACAAGTCCCGAGGTCAGTGTTATTGGCGTGGGAAGCAGGGTTACAGGGGTACATGCAGGTGCACTGACCAGGAAGGACAAGTCCCGAGGTCAGTGTTATTGGCGTGGGAAGCAGGGTTACAGGGGTACATGCAGGTGCACTGACCAGGAAGGACAAGTCCCGAGGTCAGTGTTATTGACGTGGGAAGCAGGGTTACAGGGGTACATGCAGGTGCACTGACCATGAAGGACGAGTCCCGAGGTCAGTGTTATTGGCGTGGGAAGCAGGGTTACAGGGGTACATGCAGGTGCACTGACCAGGAAGGACAAGTCCCGAGGTCAGTGTTATTGGCGTGGGAAGCAGGGTTACAGGGGTACATGCAGGTGCACTAACCAGGAAGGACAAGTCCCGAGGTCAGTGTTATTGGCGTGGGAAGCAGGGTTACAGGGGTACATGCAGGTGCACTGACCAGGAAGAACAAGTCCCGAGGTCAGTGTTATTGGCGTGTGAAGCAGGGTTACAGGGGTACATGCAGGTGCACTGACCAGGAAGGACAAGTCCCGAGGTCAGTGTTATTGGCGTGGGAAGCAGGGTTACAGGGGTACATGCAGGTGCACTAACCAGGAAGAACAAGTCCCGAGGTCAGTGTTATTGGCGTGGGAAGCAGGGTTACAGGGGTACATGCAGGTGCACTAACCAGGAAGAACAAGTCCCGAGGTCAGTGTTATTGGCGTGGGAAGCAGGGTTACAGGGGTACATGCAGGTGCACTGACCAGGAAGGACAAGTCCCGAGGTCAGTGTTATTGGCGTGGGAAGCAGGGTTACAGGGGTACATGCAGGTGCACTGACCAGGAAGGACAAGTCCCGAGGTCAGTGTTATTGGCGTGGGAAGCAGGGTTACAGGGGTACATGCAGGTGCACTGACCAGGAAGGACAAGTCCCGAGGTCAGTGTTATTGGCGTGGGAAGCAGGGTTACAGGGGTACATGCAGGTGCACTGACCAGGAAGGACAAGTCCCGAGGTCAGTGTTATTGGCGTGGGAAGCAGGGTTACAGGGGTACATGCAGGTGCACTGACCAGGAAGGACAAGTCCCGAGGTCAGTGTTATTGGCGTGGGAAGCAGGGTTACAGGGGTACATGCAGGTGCACTGACCAGGAAGCACAAGTCCCGAGGTCAGTGTTATTGGCGTGGGAAGCAGGGTTACAGGGGTACATGCAGGTGCACTGACCAGGAAGGACAAGTCCCGAGGTCAGTGTTATTGGCGTGGGAAGCAGGGTTACAGGGGTACATGCAGGTGCACTGACCAGGAAGGACAAGTCCCGAGGTCAGTGTTATTGGCGTGGGAAGCAGGGTTACAGGGGTACATGCAGGTGCACTGACCAGGAAGGACAAGTCCCGAGGTCAGTGTTATTGGCGTGGGAAGCAGGGTTACAGGGGTACATGCAGGTGCACTGACCAGGAAGGACAAGTCCCGAGGTCAGTGTTATTGGCGTGGGAAGCAGGGTTACAGGGGTACATGCAGGTGCACTGACCAGGAAGAACAAGTCCCGAGGTCAGTGTTATTGGCGTGGGAAGCAGGGTTACAGTGGTACATGCAGGTGCACTGACCAGGAAGAACAAGTCCCGAGGTCAGTGTTATTGGCGTGGGAAGCAGGGTTACAGGGGTACATGCAGGTGCACTGACCAGGAAGGACAAGTCCCGAGGTCAGTGTTATTGGCGTGGGAAGCAGGGTTACAGTGGTACATGCAGGTGCACTGACCAGGAAGGACAAGTCCCGAGGTCAGTGTTATTGGCGTGGGAAGCAGGGTTACAGTGGTACATGCAGGTGCACTGACCAGGAAGAACAAGTCCCGAGGTCAGTGTTATTGGCGTGGGAAGCAGGGTTACAGTGGTACATGCAGGTGCACTGACCAGGAAGAACAAGTCCCGAGGTCAGTGTTATTGGCGTGGGAAGCAGGGTTACAGGGGTACATGCAGGTGCACTGACCAGGAAGGACAAGTCCCGAGGTCAGTGTTATTGGCGTGGGAAGCAGGGTTACAGGGGTACATGCAGGTGCACTGACCAGGAAGGACAAGTCCCGAGGTCAGTGTTATTGGCGTGGGAAGCAGGGTTACAGGGGTACATGCAGGTGCACTGACCAGGAAGGACAAGTCCCGAGGTCAGTGTTATTGGCGTGGGAAGCAGGGTTACAGTGGTACATGCAGGTGCACTGACCAGGAAGGACAAGTCCCGAGGTCAGTGTTATTGACGTGGGAAGCAGGGTTACAGGGGTACATGCAGGTGCACTGACCAGGAAGGACAAGTCCCGAGGTCAGTGTTATTGACGTGGGAAGCAGGGTTACAGGGGTACATGCAGGTGCACTGACCAGGAAGGACAAGTCCCGAGGTCAGTGTTATTGGCGTGGGAAGCAGGGTTACAGGGGTACATGCAGGTGCACTGACCAGGAAGGACAAGTCCCGAGGTCAGTGTTATTGGCGTGGGAAGCAGGGTTACAGTGGTACATGCAGGTGCACTGACCAGGAAGGACAAGTCCCGAGGTCAGTGTTATTGGCGTGGGAAGCAGGGTTACAGGGGTACATGCAGGTGCACTGACCAGGAAGGACAAGTCCCGAGGTCAGTGTTATTGACGTGGGAAGCAGGGTTACAGTGGTACATGCAGGTGCACTGACCAGGAAGGACAAGTCCCGAGGTCAGTGTTATTGACGTGGGAAGCAGGGTTACAGGGGTACATGCAGGTGCACTGACCAGGAAGGACAAGTCCCGAGGTCAGTGTTATTGGCATGGGAAGCAGGGTTACAGGGGTACATGCAGGTGCACTGACCAGGAAGGACAAGTCCAGCGGTCAGTGTGGATAAGATGAACTTTTATATCCAGTGTACAGTTGTATCAGCAGCGTTGCTTCGGAGAATCCCTCAGTATGTTCCAGGCTGTGATAAGAGCTTCCTACCACGTATCCTACCACGTATCCTACCACGTATCCTACCACGTATCCTACCACGTATCCTACCACGTATCCTACCACGTATCCTACCACATATCCTACCAGCGGGGAGTTTTCAGGTCTTCAATGATCTTTTTACAGGATCCACCAATGAAGAGACCTCTAATTAGACCAGGGGTGACAAACTCCAGTCCTCAAGGGCCACTAACAGGTCCGGTTTTCAGGATATCCTTGCTTCAGCACAGGTTACCCAATTCCCTGTGCTGAAGCAGAGATATCCTGAAAACCTGACCTGTTGGTGGCCCTTGAGGACTGGAGTTTTCCCACCTCAGGGTTAGACCAATAAAAGCTCAAACTCTTTTGGCCGATAGGCATGTGATACGTGCAATTACATTTATTTATAAAATGTGTTACCAGGAAGTAAAAATATGGGAATTTGCTGCACACCAAAAATAGGAGAAATAGTGATCTTTTTACCGGTGCCCTCTAGTCCCAGGGAAAACCTGTGTTTTGTCCAATGTATCCAATATGATTGATGCACAAGGGCACACGGATTTGAATAAAAAATTATTTTTATTGTGCTATAGATTACAACGCTTCGGCCTGCTGGCCTTTCTTAAGTAAAGTGGCTAAAAAAAGGCTATGGCACTGTCATGGTTGACCAGGTCTTTAGACACCATTCATATTTAAGGGATCAATCACAGAGCAAAACAAGGCAGTGAAATAAAATGAGGTTTATTTTGGATAGACCTCGGAAACACATCAAAGTACAGTAATATATACACACATGGGGGTCTGTGGAATGAGATCTACCTTTCCTAGGTGCAGGGACCCACTTCAAATGGGTTTCCCCTGTCCGCTTCTCTGTTTCAGGATATCAGAGTGCTGCACACAGCAGTCACTCTGACATGAACCTTCAGCTGCTCACAATCCAACTCTACACTCCTTCTCAGAGTGTCTCTCAGATGGTCTCCCCACTCCTTCCCAGAGATGGACTTCAGATGGACTGATCAGCAGTGTTCCTTATATACCCCTATGGTAGCTATCCTTTAACATTGAGCAAGGCAGCCAGCCAAGAGAAACAGTGCATGGAGCTCAGACCTGATAACTGATTCATTTAACTAATCCCCTACCTTTGTTCTGATCTATTACTATGGAGAGCTTCGACTGAGTGAATTACTTAGTCTTTCTCCATAGATATGACAGTAACAGTGGAATATCTCATTTACTTTCTTGCATGTTAATTCCATCACAGCACAATGCCAGGTATTTAATGTGGGAGGAATTGCTAACACAGGCATAAATACAGACATATGGTAATTATGTAAAAGACAGGCCTTATAATTACAGCTAGCCCAAAATACATCACAGAACAATGTTGATTCACTGGGGGATTGCATTTACAGAGAATAAAGAACACAGGCTTTGAAATACATTCCCTGTTCTCCCCCAGATATTAAATTACATTTGGCTGAAATAAGCCTTACATAGCTGGCCAAGTTACAGTACATGGATTTAGGGGTAAATAGCTGGGATTTCTCTTTATTAGGTCCCCCAGCTACCCCTACCATCACAGGCACAATGCATTTCCTTTTTTTAATTCAGATCTGTGTGCCCTTGTCCATCAATCATATTAATTACCAGGAAGAAAATAATTGAGAGTTATCCTGGGCATAGAGTTATGATGACAAATACATGGTTACAAATACATAGTTACAATGAGTGAGCAGGGTTATACGTTATATACAAGACATTGCATGCACAGTTAGAGATTATATGTATATATATATATAAAAATAAACAGATGGCACACACATATGTGGTAAAAAGGTGCTTGTCCCATACAGGTAATGTATAGATAGGTTCCTTACCGAGTAGATCCAGGATCCCAAGATCACGAGGCAAGAAGGAGACAGCACACTCAAAGGTACAAAAAGCAGCGTGTATTCAGTGGGTTTATGTGCCGGTTTTTCCACTGAATACACGCTGCTTTTTGTACCTTTGAGTGTGCTGTCTCCTTCTTGCCTCGTGATCTTGGGATCCTGGATCTACTCGGTAAGGAACCTATCTATATATATATATAATATTTACAGTTGCTCTATATATATATATATATATATATATATATATATATATATAGAGCAACTGTAAATATTACTGTATGTTCATTTGCATGTCTTAGACAGGTTTGCAACCCTGTCTTTCCCCATTGTCGCCCAGCATACAGTGCTTCCACTGCAGCAAGGGATTCTGGGAAATGACATGCAAATGAGCACTCAGTGCCACCTTTTGTCTCAAGCTCGTATTACACAAGCAAATCCTCAAGCCAATGCATGCTGTTTTAAACACAGCTTTTAGACAGAGGCTGGGATGAGATGCAAAGCCATTAAACCCACTCACAGACATGTTTCAACCATGATGGGTATCATCAGTGTGAGGTTGGTCTTAAAGGCTAAGCAGGTTTGAGACTAGACTAGGTAATCACCACTATTATTAAGGTTATGGTGGGTAAAAAAAGTGACAAAAAACCTCCACAGTAAAGCATAATGCAACTGTAAATATTACTGTATGTTCATTTGCATGTCTTAGACAGGTCTGCAACCCTGGCTTTTTTACCCACCATAACCTTAATAATAGTGGTGATTACCTAGTCTAGTCTCAAACCTGCTTAGCCATTAAGACCAACCTCACATTGATGATACCCATCAAGGTTGAAACATGTCTGTGAGTGGGTTTAATGGCTTTGCATCTCATCCCAGCCTCTGTCTAAAAGCTGTGTTTAAAACAGCATGCATTGGCTTGAGGATTTGCTTGTGTAATACGAGCTTGAGACAAAAGGTGGCACTGAGTGCTCATTTGCATGTCATTTCCCAGAATCCCTTGCTGCAGTAGAAGCGCTGTATGCTGGGCGACAATGGGGAAAGACAGGGTTGCAGACCTGTCTAAGACATGCAAATGAACATACAGTAATATTTACAGTTGCTTTATGCTTTACTGTGGAGGGTTTTTGTCACTTTTTTTTACCCACCATAACCATATATATATATATATATCTTAATATATAAAATCGAATGGTTAGTGAGGTTAGTGCTATCTACGGTGAATCTCATTGGTCCGTGACTGTCATTGCCCAAGAGGTACGCCCGGTGAATCTCATTGGTCCAAGAGGTACGCCCCACTGTGACATCACCTCCTTCACTCTCACACACTTGCAGTCACACCACACGGCCAGAACCTCTGACGACTCCTTGGTAAGTTGACATGTCACACTCTCACCCCCCACACTCACACACAACCCCCCACACTCACACACAACCCCCCACACTCACACACAACCCCCCACACTCACACACAACCCCCCACACTCTCACCCCCCACACTCACACACAACCCCCCACACTCACACCCCCACACTCACTCACAACCCTGTACACACAGTCACCCCCTCACACTCACACTCACTCAGTGTCACTCACCCCCCACACTCACACACAACCCCCCACACTCACACACAACCCTGTACACACAGTCACCCCCTCACACTCAGTGTCACTGAACACTGTACACACACCCACTGTCACACACACACTGTCACCCCACACACACTCAGTGTCACTCACCCCCCACACTCACACTCACACACACTCAGTGTCACTCACCCCCCACACTCACACACAACCCTGTACACACAGTCACCCCCTCACACTCAGTGTCACTTAACACTGTACACACACTCACTGTCACACACACACTGTCACCCCTGTGCACACACACACACACATCTTACACACATCTTACACATTACACACATTTACAATTCTCCCTCCGCAACGACAATCGCCCATTACCTTCACACACATCTTACACATTACACACATTTACAATTCTCCCTCCGCAACGACAATCGCCCATTACCTTCATTCTCCCTCCGCAACGACCCGCTCATATTACAGCGGACCTTACACCGCCCGCTCTCTGCCCACCTCATATATGGGCGCCTCTCCCTCCGCAACGACAATCCTCTAAACCGCACATATTACAGCGGCCCATTACCCTTACTAAACTGCCGCCCATTACCTTCATTCTCCCTCCGCCACGAACCGCTCATATTACAGCGCCCGTTACACCGCCCGCTCTCTGCCCACCTCATATATGCCCGCCGCCGCGCACATTACACCGCCCGCACGCGTCCATTAACTCGCGCGCACATTACACCGCCCTGTGCAAATACCCCTATAAACCGCCACCCACAACGCACTCTTTCTACATTTTTACTAATGCCCCACAAACTCTGGTACTAATTCAAATTTATTTCTCTTTCTACAATGCCGTGCACCTACGCAGTGTAAATTCTATTTGTAAAATGGCCGACACACTTAACATTCTACATCATTCACACATCAACTACATTAATTTACCAAACTTTTGCCTTTACAACTACTAAATACAAAGATTTGCCTCTACAAACACATGGACGCCGCTCACCGCCTACTCTTTATCAACTTCAATTTCTTCTCAAACTACTCACTTACAATTACAATAAATTTCTATCACTACAATGCCGTACGTTTGGCGTGCACCTACGCAGTGTCAATTACATTTCTAAAATGGCCGACACACTAATTTTCTTTTCCTATTATCCATTTATACCATCTTTTCATTTATTTTCTCTTTATTTCATAGCCGCTATAATACATTTTCTTTACACTTTGCTAATGTATTTTTTTTATCCATTCTTATAATTTAGTCCTTTATTTATTTTTTTCCATAGCCGCTATATCATTATTTATTCCTTTCTTTATTTTTTTGCATAGCCGCTATATCATACTTTCACTTTTTCTCAACTTTCCTTCATTCACACATCGCCACACATATTACATTAATACATTCAACATCATTCACACATCAACTACATACATTTAAATCTTCCAATGCCCTCCGCACGCCAATCTCTGGATGCGCTCCGCAGAAACTTTTTTTTTTCAACATTTTTTTTTTCTGCCAAAATGTAAAACTTTATTAACACAAATTTCTACAAACATTTTACATCTACCAATGACCTCCGAACGGCGCTCCGAATTTCTACAATGGCGTGCACCTACGCAGTGTCAATTCAATTTATAAAATGGCCGACACACTACATTTCTTTTACTATTATCCATTTATATTATATTTTGTTTTATTTTCTTTCTTTCATAGCCGCTATAATACTTTTTATTTACATTACCCCCGCTTTGCTATTTTTTTTTTTATCCATTCTTATAATTTCTTCCTTGCCGCTATATCATACTTTCATTTTTAATCAACTTTGATTCATTCACACATCACCACACATATTACATTCATACATTCAACATTATTCACACTTCAACTACATACATTTCAATCTTCCAATGCCCTCCGCACGCCAATCTCTGGATGCGCTCCGCACACACCACTTTCACCAACAACTCATTTCAAAATACAAATTTTTTTTTTTTTTTCTGACAACATTTTTAACTTTATTAACAAACATTTGTACAAACATTTGACATCTAACAATGCCCTCCGAACCCACCCACCCTTCCTCTTCCCACACACCCACCCACCCTTCCTCTTCCCACACACCCACCCACCCACCCTTCCTCTTCCCACACACCCACCCACCCACCCTTCCTCTTCCCACACACCCACCCACCCACCCTTCCTCTTCCCACACACCCACCCACCCACCCTTCCCACACACCCACCCACCCTTCCCACACACCCACCCACCCTTCCCACACACCCACCCACCCTTCCTCTTCCCACACACCCACCCACCCACCCACCCTTCCTCTTCCCACACACCCACCCACCCACCCTTCCTCTTCCCACACACCCACCCACCCACCCTTCCTCTTCCCACACACCCACCCACCCACCCTTCCTCTTCCCACACACCCACCCACCCACCCACCCTTCCTCTTCCCACACACCCACCCACCCACCCACCTTCCTCTTCCCACACACCCACCCACCCACCCACCCTTCCTCTTCCCACACACCCACCCACCCACCCACCCTTCCTCTTCCCACACACCCACCCACCCTTCCTCTTCCCACACACCCACCCACCCACCCTTCCTCTTCCCACACACCCACCCACCCACCCTTCCTCTTCCCACACACCCACCCACCCACCCTTCCTCTTCCCACACACCCACCCACCCACCCTTCCTCTTCCCACACACCCACCCACCCACCCTTCCTCTTCCCACACACCCACCCACCCACCCTTCCTCTTCCCACACACCCACCCACCCACCCTTCCTCTTCCCACACACCCACCCACCCACCCTTCCTCTTCCCACACACCCACCCACCCACCCTTCCTCTTCCCACACACCCACCCACCCACCCTTCCTCTTCCCACACACCCACCCACCCACCCTTCCTCTTCCCACACACCCACCCACCCACCCTTCCTCTTCCCACACACCCACCCACCCTTCCTCTTCCCACACACCCACCCACCCTTCCTCTTCCCACACACCCTTCCTCTTCCCACAACCCCACCCACCCACCCTTCCTCTTCCCACAACCCCACCCACCCACCCTTCCTCTTCCCACAACCCCACCCACCCACCCTTCCTCTTCCCACAACCCCACCCACCCACCCTTCCTCTTCCCACAACCCCACCCACCCACCCTTCCTCTTCCCACAACCCCACCCACCCACCCTTCCTCTTCCCACAACCCCACCCACCCTTCCTCTTCCCACAACCCCACCCACCCACCCTTCCTCTTCCCACCCACCCACCCTTCCTCTTCCCACACACACCCACCCACCCTTCCTCTTCCCACACACCCACCCACCCTTCCTCTTCCCACACACACACCCACCCACCCACCCTCTTCCCACACACACACCCACCCACCCACCCTCTTCCCACACACACACCCACCCACCCACCCTTCCTCTTCCCACACACACACCCACCCACCCACCCTTCCTCTTCCCACACACACACCCACCCACCCACCCTTCCTCTTCCCACACCCACCCACCCACCCTTCCTCTTCCCACACCCACCCACCCACCCTTCCTCTTCCCACACCCACCCTTCCTCTTCCCACAACCCCACCCACCCTTCCTCTTCCCACACACACACCCACCCACCCTTCCTCTTCCCACACACACACCCACCCACCCACCCTTCCTCTTCCCACACACACACCCACCCTTCCTCTTCCCACACACCCACCCACCCTTCCTCTTCCCACACACCCACCCACCCACCCTTCCTCTTCCCACACACCCACCCACCCACCCTTCCTCTTCCCACACACCCTTCCTCTTCCCACCCACCCACCCTTCCTCTTCCCATCCACCCTTCCTCTTCCCACCCACCCACCCTTCCTCTTCCCACACACCCACCCACCCTTCCTCTTCCCACACACCCACCCACCCTTCCTCTTCCCACACCCACCCACCCTTCACACCCACCCTTCCTCTTCCCACACACCCACCCACCCTTCCTCTTCCCACACACCCTTCCTCTTCCCACACACCCACCCTCTTCCCACACACCCACCCACCCTTCCTCTTCCCACCCACCCTTCCTCTTCCCACACACCCTTCCTCTTCCCACACACCCACCCACCCTTCCTCTTCCCACACACCCTTCCTCTTCCCACACACCCACCCACCCTTCCTCTTCCCACACACCCTTCCTCTTCCCACACACCCACCCACCCTTCCTCTTCCCACACACCCTTCCTCTTCCCACACACCCACCCACCCTTCCTCTTCCCACACACCCTTCCTCTTCCCACACACCCACCCACCCTTCCTCTTCCCACACACCCTTCCTCTTCCCACACACCCACCCACCCTTCCTCTTCCCACCCACCCTTCCTCTTCCCACCCACCCTTCCTCTTCCCACACACCCACCCACCCTTCCTCTTCCCACACACCCACCCACCCTTCCTCTTCCCACACACCCACCCTTCATTTATGTTCCCACACCCCCACCCAACCACCCTTCCTCTTCACACACCCCCACCCACCCACCCTTACTCTTCCCACATCCCCCACACACCCACCTTTACTCTTCACACACCCCCACCCACCCACCCTTGCTCTTCACACCCACCCACCCACCCTTGCCCTTCACACACCCCCACCCACCCACCCTTGCTCTTCACACCCCCCCACCCACCCAGCCTTACTCTTCACACCCACCCACCCTTCCTCTTCCCACACCACCACCCACCCACCCTTCCTCTTCCCACCCACCCACCCTTCATTTATGTTCCCACACCCCCACCCAACCACCCTTCCTCTTCACACACACCCACCCAACCACCCTTCCTCTTCACACACACCCACCCACCCACCTTTCCTCTTCACACACCCCCACCCACCCTTCCTCTTCACACACCCCCACCCACCCACCCTTCCTCTTCACACACCCCCACCCACCCACCCTTCCTCTTCACACACCCCCACCCACCCTTCCTCTTCCCACATCCCCACCCACACACCATTCCTCTTCCCACACCCCCACCCACCCACCCTTCCTGTTCCCACACCCCCACCCACCCACCCTTCCTGTTCCCACACCCCCACCCACCCTTCCTCTTCCCACACCCCCACCCTTCCTCTTCCCACACCCCCACCCACCCACCCTTCCTCTTCCCACACCCCCACCCACCCTTTCTCTTAGCACACCCCCGCCCACACCCTTGCATTTCATAACAACAATCATTTATTACTATACCAATTATTATCACATGGACTCTTACATATGTTTATTACAAATGTATATACCAGTTTTTATTCTTCATCAACGACAATAAAATATTTTTACAAATTTTATATAGTACTCTTTCTTTTCATTCTATTTCATTCATATACTTTTTATTACAAACAACATTATTTTTTATTTTATCCATTCACATTCCGGGCAACGCCGGGTCTATCAGCTAGTATATATATATATATATATATATATATATATATATATATATATATATATATATATATATATATATATATTATAGGCGTATGTAACAGTTACAGTCCAGATTAAAATGTGAGACAGCTTTAGTGTTGAAAGAACTTAGGCTGGTGGCGGCTGTGAGAGTCTCCGGTAGATTGTTCCAGTTTTGGGGTGCACGGTAAGATAAGGATACATACTATGTCCCCATAGTCTATAATTGGCATTAGCATCTGCTGTGCGATACGCTTTCTGACCAGCAGGCTTAGGGAAAATTTGTTCCTGTAAAGTACACCTAGTTTGGCATAGGTTTTGGATGTCAGGGTATCAATGTGCATCCCGAATGTTAAATGGGAGTCAAACCATATGCCCAAGTATATAAAACTAGTAACAGGAGTTAGGGTGGTGTTAGCGTTGGTTCTGATCTGGAGCTCAGTCATTGGAAGCTTTAAAAATGTAGCCTTGGTCCCAAATACCATTGTTACAGTCTTGTCAGTGTTTAAAAACAGTTTGTTTTTGGGAAATCCGATTTTAAAGTCTCAAAAAGTCAGACTGAAATACGTATCCATGGTCAGAGAGGCTTGGCTGTGTGCATATAAGATTGTGTCGTCTGCATACATATGTATTGAGGCTCCCTTACAAGCTGTAGGAAGATCATTGATGAACACTGAGAAGAGTGGGGGCCCCAGAACAGAGCCTTGCGGGACACCACAGGTGATATCCATGGGGTTGGAGTTAGAGCCCGAGATAGTGTATGTAACAGTAACAGACCAGATTAAAATGTGAGACAGCCTTAGTTTTGAAAGAACTTCAACTGGTGGTGGATGTGAGTCTCTCCTATAGGTTGTTCCAGTTTTGGGGTGCACGGTAAGAGAAGGAGGAACGGCTGAATACTTTGTTGAATCTTGAGACCATGAAAAGTCTAATGGTTATTAAAATAACATTAAATGGTTGTTATTAAGAAAAAAAATGTTTTATTAGAATAAGGCATTAATGTTGACTGTTTGGTGGATCATAATGTCGAATCACTACGTGTGCTGCACACTTTCTAATCCTTGAATTTGTACTGGGATATAATATAATAATAATAATAATAATAATAATAATAATAGGATTCTCACTGGCGTCCCATTGATACTGAACAGGAAAGACAAAAAACACACCCATTTTTTAAAAGCTGCAATAATAATATTTGGGATACAAGTTTTTGGTTGGGTTTAACTTCCCTGCAGAGTTGAGGCGCTGTATCAGGAGGGTACACCTTGCTCCATAAAGCGGAGCCAACATTTTAATTTGCACAGTGAGAATGTGTGTGAAACGTGTTATCTTCCGTGGCTTCATACTTCTATCCTGAGTATGTATAATGTCAGCATGTTAGAGCTGAGGATTAAAGCTAATTTATAGTGTTACTACCAGCAGGACAGCCACTTCTAACTCACAGTCAGTCTTCCCCTGCTTGTGACTCGAACACAATGCACAGTAAGAGACTTCAAATCCCATAGTGAGATCTGTACTGTGTCACAGACATTTACTGTATATAGTACCCTACAGAGGTAGCACGCTACTATTCATTGTTCCATATACAGAGGTAACAAGTGAAATAAATCCGCAGAAAGCACAACATATCATAACATATCCTGGTATAACACTCAGATCGCCACAGTGTTTCATGCAGTATCACAACATATCACAACATACCATAACATATCATAATGTATCATAAAATAAGCCACTAGAGAGAATAATGCAGCTTCTCTATTTGTACATTCCCTCACACTTATATGTCTTTCTCTCTAGGCTTCATGCAGCCATCAGATGGGGTGACCAGGGCGTTAGCAATGCATAACTATGTGCACGTCGCAATGGGAGGGACAATGTCCGAAGTTCCCATCGCCTGCAATGACCCATTTTTCTTGTTACATCACGCCTTCATAGACAAGTATGAACCGAACCGGGGAGGCAAAGGAGGGGAGGGGGGAGGGTTACACGCTGCTTAGTGCTGCAGGTTACACGCTGCTTAGTGCTGCAGGTTACACGCTGCTTAGTGCTGCAGGTTACACGCTGCTTAGTGCTGCAGGTTACACACTGCTTAGTGCTGCAGGTTACATGCTGCTTAGTGCTGCAGGTTACACGCTGCTTAGTGCTGCAGGTTACACGCTGCTTAGTGCTGCAGGTTACAGGCTGCTTAGTGCTGCAGGTTACACGCTGCTTAGTGCTGCAGGTTACACGCTGCTTAGTGCTGCAGGTTACACGCTGCTTAGTGCTGCAGGTTACACGCTGCTTAGTGCTGCAGGTTACAGGCTGCTTAGTGCTGCAGGTTACAGGCTGCTTAGTGCTGCAGGTTACAGGCTGCTTAGTGCTGCAGGTTACAGGCTGCTTAGTGCTGCAGGTTACACGCTGCTTAGTGCTGCAGGTTACACGCTGCTTAGTGCTGCAGGTTACAGGCTGCTTAGTGCTGCAGGTTACAGGCTGCTTAGTGCTGCAGGTTACACGCTGCTTAGTGCTGCAGGTTACACGCTGCTTAGTGCTGCAGGTTACACGCTGCTTAGTGCTGCAGGTTACACGCTGCTTAGTGCTGCAGGTTACAGGCTGCTTAGTGCTGCAGGTTACACGCTGCTTAGTGCTGCAGGTTACAGGCTGCTTAGTGCTGCAGGTTACACGCTGCTTAGTGCTGCAGTTTACAGTCTGCTTAGTGCTGCAGTTTACAGGCTGCTTAGTGCTGCAGGTTACAGGCTGCTTAGTGCTGCAGGTTACATGCTGCTTAGTGCTGCAGGTTACAGGCTGCTTAGTGCTGCAGGTTACAGGCTGCTTAGTGCTGCAGGTTACACGCTGCTTAGTGCTGCAGGTTACAGGCTGCTTAGTGCTGCAGGATACACGCTGCTTAGTGCTGCAGGATACACGCTGCTTAGTGCTGCAGGTTACACGCTGCTTAGTGCTGCAGGTTACACGCTGCTTAGTGCTGCAGGTTACAGGCTGCTTAGTGCTGCAGGATACACGCTGCTTAGTGCTGCAGGATACACGCTGCTTAGTGCTGCAGGTTACATGCTGCTTAGTGCTGCAGGTTACACGCTGCTTAGTGCTGCAGGTTACACGCTGCTTAGTGCTGCAGGTTACAGGCTGCTTAGTGCTGCAGGATACACGCTGCTTAGTGCTGCAGGATACACGCTGCTTAGTGCTGCAGGTTACATGCTGCTTAGTGCTGCAGGATACACGCTGCTTAGTGCTGCAGGTTACAGGCTGCTTAGTGCTGCAGGTTACACGCTGCTTAGTGCTGCAGGTTACATGCTGCTTAGTGCTGCAGGTTACATGCTGCTTAGTGCTGCAGGATACACGCTGCTTAGTGCTGCAGGTTACAGGCTGCTTAGTGCTGCAGGTTACAGGCTGCTTAGTGCTGCAGGTTACACGCTGCTTAGTGCTGCAGGTTACACGCTGCTTAGTGCTGCAGGTTACACGCTGCTTAGTGCTGCAGGTTACACGCTGCTTAGTGCTGCAGGTTACACGCTGCTTAGTGCTGCAGGTTACAGGCTGCTTAGTGCTGCAGGTTACAGGCTGCTTAGTGCTGCAGGTTACAGGCTGCTTAGTGCTGCAGGTTACAGGCTGCTTAGTGCTGCAGGTTACACGCTGCTTAGTGCTGCAGGTTACACGCTGCTTAGTGCTGCAGGTTACAGGCTGCTTAGTGCTGCAGGTTACAGGCTGCTTAGTGCTGCAGGTTACACGCTGCTTAGTGCTGCAGGTTACACGCTGCTTAGTGCTGCAGGTTACACGCTGCTTAGTGCTGCAGGTTACACGCTGCTTAGTGCTGCAGGTTACAGGCTGCTTAGTGCTGCAGGTTACACGCTGCTTAGTGCTGCAGGTTACAGGCTGCTTAGTGCTGCAGGTTACACGCTGCTTAGTGCTGCAGTTTACAGTCTGCTTAGTGCTGCAGTTTACAGGCTGCTTAGTGCTGCAGGTTACAGGCTGCTTAGTGCTGCAGGTTACATGCTGCTTAGTGCTGCAGGTTACAGGCTGCTTAGTGCTGCAGGTTACAGGCTGCTTAGTGCTGCAGGTTACACGCTGCTTAGTGCTGCAGGTTACAGGCTGCTTAGTGCTGCAGGATACACGCTGCTTAGTGCTGCAGGATACACGCTGCTTAGTGCTGCAGGTTACACGCTGCTTAGTGCTGCAGGTTACACGCTGCTTAGTGCTGCAGGTTACAGGCTGCTTAGTGCTGCAGGATACACGCTGCTTAGTGCTGCAGGATACACGCTGCTTAGTGCTGCAGGTTACATGCTGCTTAGTGCTGCAGGTTACACGCTGCTTAGTGCTGCAGGTTACACGCTGCTTAGTGCTGCAGGTTACAGGCTGCTTAGTGCTGCAGGATACACGCTGCTTAGTGCTGCAGGATACACGCTGCTTAGTGCTGCAGGTTACATGCTGCTTAGTGCTGCAGGATACACGCTGCTTAGTGCTGCAGGTTACAGGCTGCTTAGTGCTGCAGGTTACACGCTGCTTAGTGCTGCAGGTTACATGCTGCTTAGTGCTGCAGGTTACATGCTGCTTAGTGCTGCAGGATACACGCTGCTTAGTGCTGCAGGTTACAGGCTGCTTAGTGCTGCAGGTTACAGGCTGCTTAGTGCTGCAGGTTACACGCTGCTTAGTGCTGCAGGTTACACGCTGCTTAGTGCTGCAGGTTACACGCTGCTTAGTGCTGCAGGTTACACGCTGCTTAGTGCTGCAGGTTACAGGCTGCTTAGTGCTGCAGGTTACACGCTGCTTAGTGCTGCAGGTTACACGCTGCTTAGTGCTGCAGGTTACACGCTGCTTAGTGCTGCAGGTTACACGCTGCTTAGTGCTGCAGGTTACACGCTGCTTAGTGCTGCAGGTTACAGGCTGCTTAGTGCTGCAGGTTACAGGCTGCTTAGTGCTGCAGGTTACACGCTGCTTAGTGCTGCAGGTTACACGCTGCTTAGTGCTGCAGGTTACAGGCTGCTTAGTGCTGCAGGTTACAGGCTGCTTAGTGCTGCAGGTTACACGCTGCTTAGTGCTGCAGGTTACACGCTGCTTAGTGCTGCAGGTTACACGCTGCTTAGTGCTGCAGGTTACACGCTGCTTAGTGCTGCAGGTTACAGGCTGCTTAGTGCTGCAGGTTACACGCTGCTTAGTGCTGCAGGTTACAGGCTGCTTAGTGCTGCAGGTTACACGCTGCTTAGTGCTGCAGTTTACAGGCTGCTTAGTGCTGCAGTTTACAGGCTGCTTAGTGCTGCAGGTTACACGCTGCTTAGTGCTGCAGGTTACATGCTGCTTAGTGCTGCAGGTTACAGGCTGCTTAGTGCTGCAGGTTACACGCTGCTTAGTGCTGCAGGTTACACGCAGCTTAGTGCTGCAGGTTACAGGCTGCTTAGTGCTGCAGGATACACGCTGCTTAGTGCTGCAGGATACACGCTGCTTAGTGCTGCAGGTTACACGCTGCTTAGTGCTGCAGGTTACACGCTGCTTAGTGCTGCAGGTTACAGGCTGCTTAGTGCTGCAGGATACACGCTGCTTAGTGCTGCAGGATACACGCTGCTTAGTGCTGCAGGTTACACGCTGCTTAGTGCTGCAGGTTACACGCTGCTTAGTGCTGCAGGTTACACGCTGCTTAGTGCTGCAGGTTACAGGCTGCTTAGTGCTGCAGGATACACGCTGCTTAGTGCTGCAGGATACACGCTGCTTAGTGCTGCAGGTTACATGCTGCTTAGTGCTGCAGGATACACGCTGCTTAGTGCTGCAGGTTACAGGCTGCTTAGTGCTGCAGGTTACACGCTGCTTAGTGCTGCAGGTTACAGGCTGCTTAGTGCTGCAGGTTACAGGCTGCTTAGTGCTGCAGGTTACACGCTGCTTAGTGCTGCAGGTTACAGGCTGCTTAGTGCTGCAGGTTACAGGCTGCTTAGTGCTGCAGGTTACAGGCTGCTTAGTGCTGCAGGTTACACGCTGCTTAGTGCTGCAGGATACACGCTGCTTAGTGCTGCAGGTAACACGCTGCTTAGTGCTGCAGGTTACACGCTGCTTAGTGCTGCAGGTTACAGGCTGCTTAGTGCTGCAGGTTACAGGCTGCTTAGTGCTGCAGGTTACAGGCTGCTTAGTGCTGCAGGTTACAGGCTGCTTAGTGCTGCAGGTTACATGCTGCTTAGTGCTGCAGGATACACGCTGCTTAGTGCTGCAGGTTACATGCTGCTTAGTGCTGCAGGTTACACGCTGCTTAGTGCTGCAGGTTACAGGCTGCTTAGTGCTGCAGGATACACGCTGCTTAGTGCTGCAGGTTACAGGCTGCTTAGTGCTGCAGGTTACAGGCTGCTTAGTGCTGCAGGTTACACGCTGTTTAGTGCTGCAGGTTACAGGCTGCTTAGTGCTGCAGGTTACACGCTGCTTAGTGCTGCAGGTTACACGCTGCTTAGTGCTGCAGGATACACGCTGCTTACTGCTGCAGGTTACACGCTGCTTGTGCTGCAGGATACACGCTGCTTAGTGCTGCAGGTTACAGGCTGCTTAGTGCTGCAGGTTACAGGCTGCTTAGTGCTGCAGGTTATACGCTGCTTAGTGCTGCAGGATACACGCTGCTTAGTGCTGCAGGTTACATGCTGCTTAGTGCTGCAGGTTACATGCTGCTTAGTGCTGCAGGTTACAGGCTGCTTAGTGCTGCAGGTTACACGTTGCTTAGTGCTGCAGGTTACATGCTGCTTAGTGCTGCAGGTTACATGCTGCTTAGTGCTGCAGGTTACAGGCTGCTTAGTGCTGCAGGTTACACGTTGCTTAGTGCTGCAGGTTACAGGCTGCTTAGTGCTGCAGGTTACATGCTGCTTACTGCTGCAGGATATACGCTGCTTAGTGCTGCAGGTTACACGCTGCTTAGTGCTGCAGGTTACATGCTGCTTAGTGCTGCAGGTTACAGGCTGCTTAGTGCTGCAGGTTACAGGCTGCTTAGTGCTGCAGGTTACACGCTGCTTAGTGCTGCAGGATACACGCTGCTTAGTGCTGCAGGTTACATGCTGCTTAGTGCTGCAGGTTACAGGCTGCTTAGTGCTGCAGGTTACACGTTGCTTAGTGCTGCAGGTTACATGCTGCTTAGTGCTGCAGGTTACATGCTGCTTAGTGCTGCAGGTTACAGGCTGCTTAGTGCTGCAGGTTACACGTTGCTTAGTGCTGCAGGTTACAGGCTGCTTAGTGCTGCAGGTTACAGGCTGCTTAGTGCTGCAGGATACACGCTGCTTAGTGCTGCAGGTTACACGCTGCTTAGTGCTGCAGGTTACATGCTGCTTAGTGCTGCAGGTTACATGCTGCTTAGTGCTGCAGGTTACAGGCTGCTTAGTGCTGCAGGTTACACGTTGCTTAGTGCTGCAGGTTACAGGCTGCTTAGTGCTGCAGGTTACACGCTGCTTAGTGCTGCAGGATACACGCTGCTTAGTGCTGCAGGTTACATGCTGCTTAGTACTGCAGGTTACACGCTGCTTAGTGCTGCAGGTTACACGCTGCTTAGTGCTGCAGGTTACACGCTGCTTAGTGCTGCAGGTTACACGTTGCTTAGTGCTGCAGGTTACAGGCTGCTTAGTGCTGCAGGTTACACGCTGCTTAGTGCTGCAGGTTACACGCTGCTTAGTGCTGCAGGATACACGCTGCTTAGTGCTGCAGGTTACACGCTGCTTAGTGCTGCAGGTTACACGCTGCTTAGTGCTGCAGGTTACATGCTGCTTCGTGCTGCAGGTTACAGGCTGCTTAGTGCTGCAGGTTACACGCTGCTTAGTGCTGCAGGTTACATGCTGCTTAGTGCTGCAGGTTACATGCTGCTTAGTGCTGCAGGTTACAGGCTGCTTAGTGCTGCAGGTTACACGTTGCTTAGTGCTGCAGGTTACAGGCTGCTTAGTGCTGCAGGTTACATGCTGCTTAGTGCTGCAGGATACATGCTGCTTAGTGCTGCAGGATACACGCTGCTTAGTGCTGCAGGTTACACGCTGCTTAGTGCTGCAGGTTACACGCTGCTTAGTGCTGCAGGATACAGGCTGCTTAGTGCTGCAGGTTACAGGCTGCTTAGTGCTGCAGGATACACGCTGCTTAGTGCTGCAGGTTACATGCTGCTTAGTGCTGCAGGATACAGGCTGCTTAGTGCTGCAGGTTACACGTTGCTTAGTGCTGCAGGTTACAGGCCGCTTAGTACTGCAGGTTACACGTTGCTTAGTGCTGCAGGTTACACGCTGCTTAGTGCTGCAGGTTACAGGCTGCTTAGTGCTGCAGGTTACAGGCTGCTTAGTGCTGCAGGTTACACGCTGCTTAGTGCTGAAAGTTACAGGCTGCTTAGTGCTGCAGGTTACATGCTGCTTAGTGCTGCAGGTTACAGGCTGCTTAGTGCTGCAGGTTACACGCTGCTTAGTGCTGCAGGTTACAGGCTGCTTAGTGCTGCAGGTTACCCGCTGCTTAGTGCTGCAGGTTACACGCTGCTTAGTGCTGCAGGTTACAGGCTGCTTAGTGCTGCAGGTTACAGGCTGCTTAGTGCTGCAGGTTACAGGCTGCTTAGTGCTGCAGGTTACACGCTGCTTAGTGCTGCAGGTTACATGCTGCTTAGTGCTGAAAGTTACAGGCGGCTTAGTGCTGCAGGATACACGCTGCTCAGTGCTGCAGGTTACAGGCTGCTTAGTGCTGCAGGATACAGGCTGCTTAGTGCTGCAGGTTACACGCTGCTTAGTGCTGCAGGTTACAGGCTGCTTAGTGCTGCAGGACACAGGCTGCTTAGTGCTGCAGGTTACAGGCTGCTTAGTGCTGCAGGTTACAGGCTGCTTAGTGCTGCAGGTTACAGGCTGCTTAGTGCTGCAGGTTACAGGCTGCTTAGTGCTGCAGGATACACGCTGCTTAGTGCTGCAGGTTACAGGCTGCTTAGTGCTGCAGTTTACACGCTGCTTAGTGCTGCAGGTTACACGCTGCTTAGTGCTGCAGGTTACAGGCTGCTTAGTGCTGCAGGATACACGCTGCTTAGTGCTGCAGGTTACAGGCTGCTTAGTGCTGCAGGTTACAGGCTGCTTAGTGCTGCAGTTTACACGCTGCTTAGTGCTGCAGGTTACAGGCTGCTTAGTGCTGCAGGTTACAGGCTGCTTAGTGCTGCAGGTTACACGCTGCTTAGTGCTGCAGGTTACAGGCTGCTTAGTGCTGCAGGTTACAGGCTGCTTAGTGCTGCAGGTTACACGCTGCTTAGTGCTGCAGGTTACACGCTGCTTAGTGCTGCAGGTTACAGGCTGCTTAGTGCTGCAGGTTACAGGCTGCTTAGTGCTGCAGGTTACAGGCTGCTTAGTGCTGCAGGTTACAGGCTGCTTAGTGCTGCAGGTTACAGGCTGCTTAGTGCTGCAGGTTACACGCTGCTTAGTGCTGCAGGTCACACGCTGCTTAGTGCTGCAGGTCACACGCTGCTTAGTGCTGCAGGTCACACGCTGCTTAGTGCTGCAGGTCACACGCTGCTTAGTGCTGCAGGTTACAGGCTGCTTAGTGCTGCAGGTTACACGCTGCTTAGTGCTGCAGGTTACACGCTGCTTAGTGCTGCAGGTTACACGCTGCTTAGTGCTGCAGGATACACGCTGCTTAGTGCTGCAGGTTACACGCTGCTTAGTGCTGCAGGTTACACGCTGCTTAGTGCTGCAGGTTACATGCTGCTTCGTGCTGCAGGTTACAGGCTGCTTAGTGCTGCAGGTTACACGCTGCTTAGTGCTGCAGGTTACATGCTGCTTAGTGCTGCAGGTTACATGCTGCTTAGTGCTGCAGGTTACAGGCTGCTTAGTGCTGCAGGTTACACGTTGCTTAGTGCTGCAGGTTACAGGCTGCTTAGTGCTGCAGGTTACATGCTGCTTAGTGCTGCAGGATACATGCTGCTTAGTGCTGCAGGATACACGCTGCTTAGTGCTGCAGGTTACACGCTGCTTAGTGCTGCAGGTTACACGCTGCTTAGTGCTGCAGGATACAGGCTGCTTAGTGCTGCAGGTTACAGGCTGCTTAGTGCTGCAGGATACACGCTGCTTAGTGCTGCAGGTTACATGCTGCTTAGTGCTGCAGGATACAGGCTGCTTAGTGCTGCAGGTTACACGTTGCTTAGTGCTGCAGGTTACAGGCCGCTTAGTACTGCAGGTTACACGTTGCTTAGTGCTGCAGGTTACACGCTGCTTAGTGCTGCAGGTTACAGGCTGCTTAGTGCTGCAGGTTACAGGCTGCTTAGTGCTGCAGGTTACACGCTGCTTAGTGCTGAAAGTTACAGGCTGCTTAGTGCTGCAGGTTACATGCTGCTTAGTGCTGCAGGTTACAGGCTGCTTAGTGCTGCAGGTTACACGCTGCTTAGTGCTGCAGGTTACAGGCTGCTTAGTGCTGCAGGTTACCCGCTGCTTAGTGCTGCAGGTTACACGCTGCTTAGTGCTGCAGGTTACAGGCTGCTTAGTGCTGCAGGTTACAGGCTGCTTAGTGCTGCAGGTTACAGGCTGCTTAGTGCTGCAGGTTACACGCTGCTTAGTGCTGCAGGTTACATGCTGCTTAGTGCTGAAAGTTACAGGCGGCTTAGTGCTGCAGGATACACGCTGCTCAGTGCTGCAGGTTACAGGCTGCTTAGTGCTGCAGGATACAGGCTGCTTAGTGCTGCAGGTTACACGCTGCTTAGTGCTGCAGGTTACAGGCTGCTTAGTGCTGCAGGACACAGGCTGCTTAGTGCTGCAGGTTACAGGCTGCTTAGTGCTGCAGGTTACAGGCTGCTTAGTGCTGCAGGTTACAGGCTGCTTAGTGCTGCAGGTTACAGGCTGCTTAGTGCTGCAGGATACACGCTGCTTAGTGCTGCAGGTTACAGGCTGCTTAGTGCTGCAGTTTACACGCTGCTTAGTGCTGCAGGTTACACGCTGCTTAGTGCTGCAGGTTACAGGCTGCTTAGTGCTGCAGGATACACGCTGCTTAGTGCTGCAGGTTACAGGCTGCTTAGTGCTGCAGGTTACAGGCTGCTTAGTGCTGCAGTTTACACGCTGCTTAGTGCTGCAGGTTACAGGCTGCTTAGTGCTGCAGGTTACAGGCTGCTTAGTGCTGCAGGTTACACGCTGCTTAGTGCTGCAGGTTACAGGCTGCTTAGTGCTGCAGGTTACAGGCTGCTTAGTGCTGCAGGTTACACGCTGCTTAGTGCTGCAGGTTACACGCTGCTTAGTGCTGCAGGTTACAGGCTGCTTAGTGCTGCAGGTTACAGGCTGCTTAGTGCTGCAGGTTACAGGCTGCTTAGTGCTGCAGGTTACAGGCTGCTTAGTGCTGCAGGTTACAGGCTGCTTAGTGCTGCAGGTTACAGGCTGCTTAGTGCTGCAGGTTACACGCTGCTTAGTGCTGCAGGTCACACGCTGCTTAGTGCTGCAGGTCACACGCTGCTTAGTGCTGCAGGTCACACGCTGCTTAGTGCTGCAGGTCACACGCTGCTTAGTGCTGCAGGATACACGCTGCTTAGTGCTGCAGGTTACAGGCTGCTTAGTGCTGCAGGTTACAGGCTGCTTAGTGCTGCAGGTTACACGCTGCTTAGTGCTGCAGGTTACAGGCTGCTTAGTGCTGCAGGTTACAGGCTGCTTAGTGCTGCAGGTTACACGCTGCTTAGTGCTGCAGGTAACACGCTGCTTAGTGCTGCAGGTTACAGACTACTTAGTGCTGCAGGTTACACGCTGCTTAGTGCTGCGGATTACACACTGCTTAGTGCTGCAGGTTACACGCTGCTTAGTGCTGCAGGTTACAGACTACTTAGTGCTGCAGGTTACACGCTGCTTAGTGCTGCAGGTTACAGACTACTTAGTGCTGCAGATTACATGCTGCTTAGTGCTGCAGGTTACACGCTGCTTAGTGCTGCAGGTTACGCGCTGCTTAGTGCTGCAGGTTACGCGCTGCTTAGTGCTGCAGGTTACAGGCTGCTTAGTGCTGCAGGATACACGCTGCTTAGTGCTGCAGGTTACACGCTGCTTAATGCTGCAGGTTTTATTTTTGCATTTTATATTCATAGATTAGAATTTACATACATCCCTGTGTCAAATCCGCAGTAATTAGACAATAACGGTTAAACTACAGAGCAGGAAGGATCTGGTTACTCCGCGCTCTGTGCGCTCTGCAAATGCACACTGTTATATTTCTCTTTTCTCCCATTCCCAGGATATTTTACCTCTGGATTCTGTCTTTCAATGTTCAACCAAAGGATTATCCGGCGTGCGATAAGATCGGGCATCGGCCGTACGATTATATGGTCCCGTTCTTCCCATTCTATAAACAGAGAGATATGCTGACTACTTTTGATTTTGGGGTCGTATACAGCACATATAAAAATTTCTAAGCATACAGTATGTGTGTAAAAAGTCGGAGGATGGAAATATCATTCTGTACAATGTAGAATGGGGTTATTCTTTTAGGGGAGAGATGAGGATTAGCAGAAGAAAGGCCATGATTTGCACACAACATTTGGGTTAGGTTTAATTTTTAGGAAACATATTAGCTACGTTCTGAATATTGTCATTACCTGGGGTAAGGAGATAGACGTTATTACCTGGGGTGAGGAGATAGACGTTATTACCTGGGGTGAGGAGATAGACGTTATTACCTGGGGTGAGGAGATAGCTGTTATTACCTGGGGTGAGGAGATAGCTAATATTACCTGGGGTGAGGAGATAGCTAATATTACCTGGGGTGAGGAGATAGACGTTATTACCTGGGGTGAGGAGATAGACGTTATTACCTGGGGTGAGGAGATAGCTGTTATTACCTGGGGTGAGGAGATAGCTAATATTACCTGGGGTGAGGAGATAGCTAATATTACCTGGGGTGAGGAGATAGACGTTATTACCTGGGGTGAGGAGATAGACGTTATTACCTGGGGTGAGGAGATAGCTGTTATTACCTGGGGTGAGGAGATAGCTAATATTACCTGGGGTGAGGAGATAGCTAATATTACCTGGGGTGAGGAGATAGACGTTATTACCTGGGGTGAGGAGATAGCTGTTATTACCTGGGGTGAGGAGATAGCTGATATTACCTGGGGTGAGGAGATAGACGTTATTACCTGGGGTGAGGAGATAGCTAATATTACCTGGGGTGAGGAGATAGACGTTATTACCTGGGAATTTTTTTGTCATAATATTAATCACATTTAATAAGATTTCACTTAATTTCTGTTTCTTTCTCCCTCAGTTTTTTGTTTTTTTCCCAATATCTTTTCTTTTTTTCCCATGCTGCACTCCTCCCTGCAATACTCACAGCCCCCCCCCCAAACCCCCCCAGATAGGGGCCATTACAGGGTGTGTTATTACCTGGGGTAAGAAGATAGCTGTTATCCTCCCTGCAATACTCACAGGCTCCAAGGTGTGATTATTAATTATCTGAGATTAAATGTCATAATATAATAAAGCTAATTATGTAATAACAAGCAGACTCATGTTTTCTCTTCTTTTTTTTTTTTCAAAACAATTTTATTAGGCATTCAGTTAAACATGCATTGGTATTGTACTATAACGCCTAACATTTTCCAATCCACAGTTTTTTTTTCGGGGGGGGGAGCAGAAGGACAACCGCCGTTGTCCGTAGAAAAGGGGGGGGGGAAGCCTTCAGAGAGGGAAGGCAGAGGGGAGGGGGACTGGGAGGGTGGGGGGGGAGGGGGGGGAGAGGAGAGGGGGGAATGGAGTGGGGGGAGGGCGTCTGACTGTCTGGGGGTGTGAGCTATAGAGCATTGGTTGATCGCCTATGGAGGGGTGTCCGGGCTTTGGGGCGTAGGGATTGGCTGTCTGGCCCTAGTTTTGGAGGACCATGGGTCCCAGATTTCCTCGTGGGCCGGCAGTTTTTGTCGAACGATGGCGGTGAGCCGTTCCATGATCATCACCTCGTCGACTCTTTTTCTAATTGTTCCCAGTGCCGGCGTAGTTGTTTTCCTCCAGGAGGCCGCAATACAGCAACGAGCCGCAGTAAAAATGAAGGATATCAATTTCCTGACTGGTCGGACAATGTCTTTCAGTGGTGCCGCCAGCAGGTAGGTCAGTGGTTCAATAGGCACTTCCAGGTCGGTGACCTCTTTTATTAAAATTTGGACCTTGGCCCAGTACTTTACAATTTCTGGACAGGACCACCAGATGTGGACCATGTCCCCTCTATGACCACAGCCTCTCCAACATAGATCCGAAGCCAGAGGGTAGATTTGGTTTAATCGGGCTGGGGTAAGATACCAGCCGAACATAATTTTATAAATGTTTTCCTTTATTGTAGTACATAGGGAGGTCTCCGAGGCTGTCTCCCAAATTTCTTCCCAAGTCTCTCTGTCTATATGTAAGTTCAGGTCAGCTGCCCATTTGAGCATATAGTCGTGCTCATTTGGGGACGAGGAGCGTTCTAGTGCCCCGTATATCTCTGAGATGAGACCTTTCTGGTGGGTCTTTGTCTCGCAGAGATGTTCGAACGTTGTGAGAGTGGGGTATTCTGGGAGAGGGCAAGTTGTTCTAATAAAGTTTCTAATTTGAAGATATTTGAATGTGTCCAATTGTCTGATTTGATATTTGGTCCTTAATTCTTGGAAACTCAGAGGCCTCCCCAGGCTCAGAAAATCCGCAATCGCCTCTATACCCCTCGTGCGGTATTGTTTGAACAGTTTAGATCCACATCCCGGGGGGAACTTTGGATTGTTAAAAATAGGGGTCAATTGGGAGCTTTTAGTAGTAAGGCCATATTTGTATTTGCAACGTAACCACACATCCCATGTGAATCGGGAGGCCTGAAGTTTCAGGTTGTGTGTATGTCCCTCCCCTCTGTCGAGGCTCCAGAGGCAGGCTTGCAGAGAAGGCATTTTGGCACATTGAGTCTCTATCTCCACCCAACTACAACGGGTCGGGTCGGCATTCCACATTACCACCTGCTTAAGCTGTGCAGCTAGGTAATATCTGTGTAAGTCCGGTACCCCCAGACCTCCTCTAGATCTTGCTGCCATCAGGACCGATCTGGCGACTCGGGGTCTTTTGCCCTGCCAAATAAAGTTAAATATTCTGTTTTGCATATTTTTGAGATCAGCGCCTGGGACGTGGGTCGGGAATGTTTGAAAGAGATATAGCATTCTTGGGAGTATATTCATCTTAATGGAAATCATTCGACTGATCCACGATATCTGGTAACCTTCCCACTGATCTAGATCCTTTTTGATCTTGTCCCATAAACGCGGGTAGTTATCCCGGTATAAATCCCGGTAGTGCCTTGACACATTAACTCCCAGATATTTAATGTGTGAAGGGCACCATCTGTAGGTAAAATTGGTTTTGAGGAGATTGACTTCGGGATCCGGGAGACTAAGATTTAGGGCCTCTGATTTGTCGCTGTTTATCTTATATCCTGATACTCTGCCAAACTCCATCAGTTCCCTCTGGAGGTTGGGGAGGGAAGTTAGAGGTTTAGTCAGAGTAAGGATGATGTCATCAGCGAATAGGGAAATTTTGTATTGTGTTTTATCAATCGGGATTCCCTGGATATTCGGGTTCTGTCTTATTTTAGATGCCAGTGGTTCAATCGTAAGTGCGAAGAGAAGGGGAGAGAGGGGGCATCCCTGCCGGGTACCGTTCTGGATTAGGAATCGTTCAGATCCTCCGCCCAAGAGGCGTACCGAGGCTGAGGGGTTCTGGTAAAGTGCTTGAACGCCCTTTAGGAACGAGTCTCTGAAGCCGAATTTTAATCAATGTTTGGTTTAGGAATAGCCAATCAATTCTGTCGAATGCCTTCTCTGAGTAAAGGCTTAGTAACATTGCCTTTGAGCCTGAAAGGTGGGCATGATCTACTAAGTTTATTATCTTGCGTGTATTGTCTGAGGCCTGACGGCCCAGGACAAACCCGACCTGGTCCTTGTGTATTAATCTCGGGAGGATGGGATTAAGTCTGTTCGCCAAAATTTTACTATATAGTTTAAGGTCGTTGTTCAACAATGAGATTGGTCTGTAACTGCCGCATTGGGTGGGGTCCTTCCCGTCTTTAAGTATTATTGCCAAATTTGCGGACGACATTGTGGACGGGATAGGACTCCCTTCAAGGAATGAGTTGAACAAACTTAATAGATGTTTGGATAGAATGGGGAAGAATTTTTTGTAGTATGCATTTGTGAAGCCATCAGGGCCCGGCGCCTTAGAATTTTTTGAGGCTCTCATGGCCATTTCCAATTCGTCTATCGTTATTTTCGCGTTTAGGTAAGTATTCTCCTCTTCTGTTAATGAAGGGAGGTCGCACTCGGAAAGGTAACCGGCTGCTAATGCCGTATCCGTCTCTTTAGAGTTTGCAGAGTGGGTTCTTAGGTTATACAGTTTAGTGTAAAATTTGGTGAATTCCTCTGCTATCTTTTTTTCGTTATATTGGAGTTCACCAGAGTTATTCCTGATCGCCGTGATTTGCGATTTTTTCTGTATGCCTCGTAACTTGCTGGCAAGAAGTCTATCGGCCTTGTTCCCTTTATCGTAATACCTTTGACCCGTCCATCTAAGAGCTTTTTCTACATCTTCTAATTGGATGATCCTTAGATCGTTTCGAGCAGTTGTCAACTGTTTATAGATTCTCCGGGAGGGGTTATTTTTATGCTTTTGCTCTAGATCGATTATTTTGTCTGTGAGCTCTTTAGATAATCTGAGTTTGGTTTTCTTCCGGTGGGAGGCAATCGAGATAAGATTTCCTCGAATTGTCGCCTTATGGGCTTCCCACAGGCTTGCTGGAGAGGCTACGGAGCCTGTGTTTATTCTGAAGTATTCCCTAAGGGATTTTTTGAGTTCCAGCACTGTCCCGGAGTGGTTCAGTAAGGAATCGTTTAATTTCCAGCAGTACGAAATAATTTTCCCGAAGGGGATGGACAGGGTCATGGTGATGGGAGCATGATCTGACCATGTAATTGGGCCGATATCTGTATCAGTGGTAGCCTCTAGTACGTTCTTGGAAGCAAGGAAGTAGTCAATACGGGAGTAAGACTGGTGGGGCGCCGAGTAAAAAGTGTAATCTCTCTGTCCCTGATGCTGTGTTCTCCAAATGTCTACCAGAGAAAAGTCTCTCATAATATCCTTAAATTTTTTCCCCAGTCTTTGTGACTGAGTGGAGTGTTGTCGCCCTGGTTGGCTCGATTTGTCTTCCTTTGGGTTGAGAGCCATATTTAAATCCCCTGCAATGAGTATTGAGGATAGGTATTGTGGGTCAATTTCTTCCAGAACCTTTTTAAGAAATTCAGTCTGGTTTTCGTTTGGGGCGTATAGGTTAATAAGGGCGATTGACGTGCCGGATAGTGAGCCATAGACTACAATGGATCTCCCCTCTGGATCTGCCTGAATTTTTGTTAAATTAAATGGGGTGCCCTGTCGGAACAGAATGGCAACCCCTCTACGCTTGCTGCTGAAAGATGAGAAATAACTCATCGGGAATGCATGCTGGAATATTTTAGGCGGCTCTTGTGACGTGAAGTGCGTCTCCTGGAGGAAAACAACGTCCCCTCCTGTTTTCTTTATCTCCTGGAGGGCCAGGCGTCGCTTTCTATTATTGTGGAGTCCCTTCACGTTGAGGGAGATAATTTTCAGGGCTTTTTGGTGAGACATTGTTATCTCTCAGCGAAGACCGCTTGTGTTATCGCTGGACTAGTGCTAGGGGGAGCAGTCAGAATGGGCGAGGGGATGAGGGGTCGGGAGTGGGGCCGCTGGGACAGTAGCAGCGGTTGGAAAAGGGGAGGAAAATCAACCCTAATGGGGTCTAAACGTGTGTGACCGGGGTAGGGAGGGGTACAGGCTTAAACACTGAGTCAGTACTGTTCATTACTGTAGGCGTTTAGCAGTGACAATATAACATAGATGGTACATTGAACCCTTAGCAGTATATATGAATCATATATAGCAGTATTCACCTTATACATTTGCTATAACACCAGCGTTGAGCGGCCTCATGTGGTGAACCCGGGAACTACGCCTGTTGGGTCCGCATTCGAGAGCATGCTTAACCAGTCAGGTTCAAGGTAGAGTGGATCAGTCCGGGTGGACTGGGGGGGGGGGGCTAGGGTGCAGGTCCTATAGCGGGGAAGGGTAGGGGGGAGGGGGGGGCCAGGGAAGGGTGGGGGGAGAGAGGGGGGGGGGGGAAGAGTAGGGGGAGGGGGGGGGGGCGGGAAGATGCTATGGGGATCGGGGGGGTGGCTGGGGAAGGGATATAGGACGGGGGGGGATAGGGGGCGGTACAGGCTTGTACTTTCGACCTTAGACAGTAAACATAGTGTATATTGAGCAATCCTGACAACAGACCTTCCCTATGACCCAAGCGTCCTGTACCCTCGTGTGGGGAGGGGGAGGGGGGGGGGGAGAAGGGGGGGGAGGGGGGGGAGGGGGGGGCAGAAGGAGGGGGGAGGGGGGGGGAAGGGGGATGCCCTGTGAGTTCTTTATGGGTCCTTCTAACTGGGAGGACGTGGACGCAGTGGTGATTAAAGCCTGTTGCCAAACTGGGGGTGGTGGGGTATATAATAACAGTAACCAGGGGTAACATGGGGGGAACAGTGCTACAGACCCTCCGTCCGTGGACACCGCATAGCTGGGGGCGACCGGGATATCCTGTGCCGTCCTCCCCTCCGCGGAGGGGGGAAATCATGGTCCCCTGGGATCGTCAAGGGTTGGACCGCCAGCGAGACCCTCTGACCCCCCCTCGGCCGAGGGGGGGGCACCGGCACTCCATCCGGGAACCGGGCTGTTGCGTGGCCTCCGCTTGTGCTGTGCGTGTGACGCCTCTAGTGTGGGACATCCGGTCAGGGCCACGTGATGCGGGGAGTGAAGTCTGAAGGTCGGGGGTCGCGCACGGTGATGACGTCGGCGTCGTCACGATCTCGCCCAGGATGCCTCGTGGTGCTCCGCAGCGGAGTGAAGACTCACCGGGCGCCATCTTGGGGGAATCCGGTGCGCACGAGGTGGGTCCACCTCATCGAGCTCCAGTGCTGCCGCGGGTGGTGCCTTCATGGTGTCAGGGGGGATGGATCCGGTCGCTCCTCGGGTTGCTGCTGGGAGCCTCTGTTGAGCGGTGAGTGCTTCGTATAGTGTTTCCTGCACGGGGGACCCTCGCGGCGCCATCTTAGGTGGTGTTAGGGAAGGCGGTAGAAATCTCCCGGGAGGGCCTCTCTGTGTGCAGGGGACACCCGTCAACGCTCCCTGGACTGCCTCTGCTCCGCGATCCTTTCTGATGCTCTAACCGGGTGGTCCTCCCTTTCCCGGGGTCTGTTGGCAGGCTGGTGAGTGTGGCGGAAGGGTTCCGCGGGGAGGCCCAGGGTTTTAGCCAGAGGTTCCATTTCTTCTGGCTGCCGGATGGTCAGGAATTTTCCTTTGTGGGAGATGGTCAGCTTAAAGGGGAAGCCCCATTTGTATTTAATTCCCTTCTCCCTGAGTAGGAGTGTCAGGGGGCGCATTGCCTTCCGTCTGTCCACGGTTAACTTGGATAGATCATTGTAGACCTGTAATGGCTCATTTTGGAACGTGATCGTGTCCTTATCCCTGCAGGCACCAATCAGTTTATCCTTAGTTGAGAAACTGTGGAGGCGCACGATCACGTCCCGCTTGCGGTTAGGGTCTTCTGAGCGCGGACCCAGTGCCCTGTGAGCCCTGTCTATTTCCATGTCCCGGGGGTCGAGATCAGGGGAGATAGCGAGGAAAAAGTCCTGCAGGTAAGCCCTGAGCTGGGAGGGCATTATCGCCTCGGGGATACCGCGGATCCGCAGGTTCTGCCTGAGGTCCCGGTTCTCTTGGTCCTCCAGACCGTCCCAGAGGGAGTGAATCTCATGTCCCAGGCGAATTATCTCGTCGTCAGCCTCTGACTGATGTTGGAGGGCTTCATCAAGCCTAGCTTCCAGGGTTGTGGTTCGTTCTTGCAGGCCCTGAATGTCATGCTTTATCTCAGCCACTGCCTCTTTAATATTCGCCTCCAATGATCTTTGGAGCTTAGCATGTAGCTCCTCGAGAAACTCCTTTGTGATTCTTGCGTCTGGTGATGGAGGGGTCTCAGCGGGGCTCGCCGGGCTAGTGAGGCCTTGTGTGCCTCGTGCACTGGATGTCTGGGGGCCATCTTGCCTCCTGCCTCCCGTCTCAGCAGATTGTTTAGCGGGGGTAAAGAACCTTCCAACCCCTTGGGGCTGTTGATTTTTTCCCCTATTTGCCATCCCTGCGGTTTCAGAGAGAGATTCTGTGCTTTTTGGGGTGTTTTTGGCCGGGCTAAAAGGTATAAAATTGGTAATTATACAGAGGGGTCTCCAGAGCTCTCCCTTTACCCGTCTGTCCTGGATGACGTCATAGACACGCCCCTCCATGTTTTCTCTTCTTAATAATTCTATGGACCGTAGCAATACTGCATCTAACTTCGGAATAATGGGATCTTTGTCCAGGTAAATCCCGCCTGGCCAGTCCTGTTTCATGGGGACGGGCACAGAGGTGTGTGTGTGTGTGTGTGTGTGTGTGTGTGTGTGTGTGTGTGTGTGTGTGTGTGTGTGTGTGTGTGTGTGTGTGTGTGTGTGTGTGTGTGTGTGTGTATATATGTATATAGTTAGCCTTTGACACCTCTAGCCATAAAACACATCCACACCGGGGGAAGGACCAGCACAGATAACATTCCAAGAGACACTGTTTTTAAGTATACCTTTTGCTTCATTCATTGTAACATCGCCGGAAGAAGAGATCAGTGTATCTCGAAAGCTCGCACAAATAAAAGCATTTCGTTAGCCACAGAACGGTATCATCTATTTATTTTTTGATTATTGAAGCTCGGCTAACACGGTACTGATACCTCTACATGAATATATATATATATAGGGAACCATGTTAAAAATGGTTTTTGAGGCAAAACGTGACACTGTGTGCTCATTTGCATGTCATTTCCCAGAATCCCTTGCTGCAGTGGAAGTGCTGTATGCTGGGTGATAATGGGGAAAGGCGGGGTTGCAGACCTGCCTAAGACATGCAGATGAGCATACAGCTATATTTATATATATATTATTGTAATGTGTGTGTGTGTGTGTATATATATATACGTATATGTATACGTATATATGTATATACGTATACGTATATATGTATATATACAGCTATATTTGCATATATATATACAGTAGAGGCAACTCTTATTCTAACAAAAACCAGTGGCAATTCCCCAAAAGACCCAGGTACACCCAGGTACATTCTGAATACATGCCTTAAACTTTCCTTAAACTAGCCCCAGCATTTCTGCATTGATTAATGGCCCATCAGATTAACAGCGGGGGGTCCCTGGCAGTCCCATTCAAACTGAATTGGACTGCCAGGGATCCCTGCTGTGTTAATCCTATGGGTCGTTAGTCAATGCAGAAATGCCTTAAACGTGCCTCAAACTAGCCCAGAACATACCCAGCACACACCCAGCACACACCCAGCACACACCCAGCACACACCCAGCACACACCCAGCACACACCCAGCACACACCCAGAATGTAACCCGGCTAGTTTACGGCAAATGTTAGAATAAACGTTGCCTCTACTGTACATATATATATCCAGCAAGAAGTTATTTAATAATTTATCAAATATTTTACCAGAAAAAAAAATACTTTGAGAGTTACCTATAATTTTCAAGTATTTGCTGGTCACAAAGTAATAAATTGATAACATTATAAGTTACAAACATGTTTAAAGTAGGAGGGGAGAGGTGGGAGACCAGTGCTTATCCTACAAAAATACAGTATCCCCGGATCCTTTGATTGAACAAAACGTGAGATAAAATAAATTGTATTTATTCACACGAGAAACACACACAGCTTAATTTACAAGATAACACGAAATAAAACTTAAGGGAATGAGGGAAACCGAAATAAATGGTTTCCAGAAAGAACGTCCACGAAATGCAGTCTCTAGGTATTAATTCCCAGGAGCGGGGTTAATATGTAAACCAAAGATGCGAAGCCATCTTTGGCTAGTGGCGCCGTGTGCAGCCCCTGTTTCTCTACTGAAAGAATTATCTTCGTTCTGCGCTTGCAGAATTCATTTCCAAGTCTTTAGTTCTAACGAACTTTTACAGCGGGGAACAATCCCTGGTTGCAATGAAACATCTTTGTACCGCACGCTGTCCTTTCCGATGACACACAGATGAACGATGTAGAACACTCACCCGATAGCCTGCACGGGCTTATAACACCCTCCCAAGCCTATCTGGGTAATACACAGCCAATCCTGGCGTGAGAAGCAAATTCCCACCCAATAGCGCTTCCCTGACCAGCTGAGCACCATAATGGGACCCACTATGTCCATAGCTACTCGCTGAAAAGGTTCTCGTATTACCGGTAACGGGTTTAGAGGTGCTTTCACATGATCAGCCCCACCTTACCCACTTGCTGGCAGGCATCACAGGAGTGGCAGAACTCTGCCACTGCGCCTGATGCCCCCGGCCAGTAGAAACGCTGCAACAGTTGGGCTCTCGTGCGAGTGACCCCTGATGCCCCGCTAGTGGAATAGCATGGGCTACATGCAGTAATTGCTGCCTAAATGCCCTGGGTACAACTAATGGTCGCCTGCCAGTCCAGGCCCTATCTATCCCAGTAGACCAGGCCTGCCCAACTCGTAAAGTGAGAAGGGCCGAACTGCTCCAAGGAAAAAAAAATTTGGGCCGCACGGGTTAAATCATCATCATCATCTCTCCTCCAGCACCTCTCATCATCATCAACCTCATATCTCCCCCAGAACCCCTCACTATCAACCTTTACGATACTCCCCATCTATCTCTCATACCACCATCTCTCCCCCTCACCCACACAATACCCCCCTCCACATCAAACACACAATACCCCCCTCCACATCAAACACACAATACCCCCTCCACATCCCCCCAGCCCATTCCATGTCAGCATCCCCACCCAAGTCAGCACCCCCCCCCCAAGTCAGCATCCCATGTCAGCATCCCCCCCACAAGTCAGCATCCCCCCATGTCTCTCTTCCCTCAATATGACACTCTCTCCCCCTCCCCTAAATTACACTCTCTCCACCTCCTCTCAATAATGCTCTCTCCCCCTCCCCTTAATATGACACTCTCCCCCTCCCCACAATATGACACTCTCTCCTCTTCCCCTCAATATGACACACTCTCCCCCTCCCCTCAATATGACACACTCTCCCCCTCCCCTCAATATGACACTCTCTCCCCCCTGCAACTCACATCACACCCTCCCCCTGCAACGCACATCACTCTCCCCCCCTGCAACTCAGCAGCCCATCCCCCCCCTCACGTCAGCAGACCACCAGACCGTTTTTCACCCCACCAGCCCGTTTTTCACCTGCACCACACACACACACATACACACACTCTCCTCTCCCCGGTACTAAGCCCCGCTCCCCGGGGGCGGGGATGGAGGGAGGATGAATCGCCGCCATTTTTTTAAACTTTTTTTTTATTTATTTAATTAATTAACAGGCGCACGGCTCGTAGTCATCACGGGCCGCACAGAGAGGCCAGGCGGGCCACATGCAGCCCCGCGGGCAGTATAATATGCAGGCCTGCAGTAGACCCTTGATCCCTATACAGAAGTCTGCGGTGCCACAAGAAATTGTCTGCCCCTCACTTTCCCGAGACTTGGACACCCAAAGCCTCATACCTTCTAAGCCGGGGTCAGCTTTCACCGCATCCCTAAATTCTGTTCCTATCACTGGTCACCCACCTTTCGACTCTAGGTGAAGGAAAACCTTTTCCTTGCCTAGGCTTCAGAACTGAAAGGAACCTTTCCTCTGCCAAAAAGCTGAAGGCCTTGTAACTGGATATACACATCTGCACCGTCTGCAGCAGACTGCCCCAGTAAGCTTTCACGCACTGACACTTGTTATCTCCGATTTTGATGAACTTACAGGCCCGGAAAACGAAGGAAATGAAACGTAAAGCAAGCCAGATTTCAAATTCCTTTGTCTCATTTATTAAGCATAGGGTTATGGTTTTTATACAGGAAAACAGAGGGGTTTCATTAGAGGAATAACATAGGTGTAACCTGGGTGTGCTTGGGCGTAGCTTTGATTAGAGGCATGATTTAGGAGCAGGACATATTAGTGGCATGATTTTGGGACGTGTTTCTCCCAATACAGACACTGTCTGAATACATAGCTTATTCATTGTCTGTTATCAAAAGAGACCTTGAATCTCTAGCAACTAAGTTATATGATTTTGCCTCTTTCAGAGAGCCAGTCTATTGTATATTGACTTAAAGAGCAGGAAACTGACAATACAAAAAGTATCTTAGCAATATCCTGAGCAGGGAGAAAGGAAAAGTAATTTGGCAGAAACTGAATTATATTTCAGCAAAAGGCTGACTACAGAATCTTAACTGGTTATGAACAGACAAAATGGATGCTTAACACAAGTGCAGATTCTGGCCGGACCTACTGGTCCTAACAATTCCCTCCTTTTTGTTCTCTAAAGAACAAATACCCTTAATTGGTACTCCTCTCTATGACTAGAGCCTTGTAGTGACCAATAGAGTCATATATATTGTATATATCATTAAATATTTCTACAGATTAGAAAAATGGCTTACGTCTCAACACGTCACATAATTTAAGGGTCAGCTATTTGTGAGAATTGGTGGGGGCTAATTTCTGCTAAGAGCGACTGCACAAACATTCTTCTTGCACGCATCTTTCATTCTGCATTTACTCAGAATAGCAAAACGGACCAAAATGGCTGCTATGGTCAAAATGGATGACTTGTGATCTTTCCTTGTGGTTGACTCACGGCCCTTGGTGACCTCCCACCTTCCTCATATCCAGTCTTCTCAGTCCCCCCATATCCTTAAGAGACAATCTATTTAAAGAACACAACAGTTAACCATTTCATAATCCTGCTGGACCAAGATGTCCAAGTTGTGCATGTAGAGGGAGAGGGGGATTGGCCCGGTATTAAAGGGGTTGCACCCCATATGGCCACCCCCTGACCTCACCAGGGAGGCAAGGGGTTAACTGGACTGCGGTCCCAAAATTTGGTTTTTACCTTGCTGTACCACCCAAATGTGTATTCACCTGCTATCATGTATTTTCAACATGTCAGTGTCTGCACCACACAGACACTGGGATCCATCCGGGAGGAGATGGGTTAATAGTTAGGAAGTGATTATAGCCCTTTGTTCCATGTCCCCACCTTTTCAGGCTCCATTTTGCAGAGTCCCATAGGTCGCCATTGCAGCTCCATTCATTTCAATGGCGGATCTGGCGGTTTTGGCCCGTTTCCCTCAAAGACCCGCAGGTGGCGTCCGAGAGGAGGAGCAGCGGTTTCCCATTGTAAGTAAATGGGCCCATTGACTTCAATGGGGATTCCTCTACGTCGATCTCCAGGAACGGGTTGGCAGCCATCCAAACCGCAGACCGCAAAAGCGGAAACAATGTCTGAAAAAGAGCTTTCATTACTATTAGGTCAAGTTCAACGACAAGTGGCGTGGGAATCCCAAGTTGTAGGGCACCCATAAATAAAATTATTTTTGCCCCTAGCTCTTAGGCCTCCCCACACTCGACCACCACCGGGTCCGAGAATCCAGGACCCCCAGAAAGGGTCGCGCTAGCCAAGGGGGTCGCACCATTGACTCCAACGACGGAGGGAAGAGCAGCGCGAGAAAACAGCTAAGTCAGAAACCATGAAAAGTGGAAGCCCATATCTCCAGTTCTGGGAGGACCAGAGGGCTGGGATTGGGGTCGCATGCAGCCACTGTTCCGGCATGAATGCGTAGCCATTTCCAACCCTCTCTGACCAACCAGACGGAGTGTGGGCAAATGTAAAGATTGGTGGGTTTTCCCATAGACTACAATGGCGGAGTTGCCCCATTGAAAGCCTATGGCGACGGAACCCATTGACTTCAACGGCGGAGTTGCTCCATTAAAAGCCTATGGCGACGGAGCATGTTGATGTCAATGGGAAAAGAGTGAAAAGCAGAGATTCATTTTAAAGCGGAGAATCCTGTGTTAAAGAAATAAAAGTTTTAAACTGTATTTGTGTATCTCCGGTCTGTAAGGTCACAGCGGGCTGAAACTTGGCCACAATGGAAAATCAGTTCCGGCAGGAATGACTAGCCCATTTCAACCCGCTCGGCCCAACAGAACGGATTATTTTAATATGGCTTGATATTAAAAACTATACTGTGTTTCCCCTCCCTTTGAGGCTAAAATATAGTCTACATCTATTCCATTCTGCAGAGCTATTAATTTAAACTAAACCTATTCTTGGTTAAGTGAGTAAATGTCTGTGGTTGTATGATTGAGGATATCCCTGTAAACCTGTCATACAGTAACCCAACTCCTACATTTGGGAATAAGTTCCCCGAAACTTATTCTTCCCATAGACTACTTTTTAGCACTTGTGTGTAACGGGTGTTCCACCCCACCCGATCGCATATACATATATATGAATGTAAGGGGGAACCTATATGTTACCAGGTGTGGTGCGTTATACCTGTCAGGCTCACAGGAGGTCTGAGCCTCCGCCAGTGAGAGCCTGGGGTGAATCCTCTGGTCGTTCTTGGTTTCAACGCCTCCACCTGTGTAGGGTTCTAGGGATATATAGAAGGAAGTCTACACAGGACCCACATATACAATAACCACGTACTCAGGAATATATATATATATATATATATATATATATATATATATAACCAGTTTACTGTAACACAGAATATATATGCAGGCAATAACACACTCTTATACCGTACCCTACTGACACTTCCCTTCTAGGGGTTGTCTCCACCAGGTAACTCAGTCCTCTCAGTGTCTCTTACTCCACTAGGAGTATACTCGCCCACCACCGTGTATCCCCACACCGTGTCCACAGCCTACCCCCTTTTGTCCCGTGGTCAGCGCTGCCACTATGTGAATAGGTAATGGGAGAATGGTATAGGTTGGTCCACTTATGAGGTACCTGCCGAGCGCTCCTGCACTCGGGTCAGCAAACAACTTCGCAAAGGATCAGTCGCTTGGTGATGCTTCCTGATCCCGGGTCTCCTCGCATGGGGTCTGCCAGGGGCGATCCCACCCTGGATATTGTCTCTGTCTCTGTGGCGTAGGCCTGAGCCCAAGCCTCCATTCTGGGAGCGCAGCTTCCGCTGTGTCCCTATCTACCACTAACACTAAAGGGATAGATACTAACTTAGGGCCAGTCCCTAAGCACTACAAGCTGGGGGAGTTCAGTACCTATCTGGTGCCTAGGGGTGTTCTGGCCTATTGGAGTGGGTCACTGACCCCTGCACTCACCTCCTTCCCCTAGCTCTCCTGGTCCAGAACTAACGTGCTCCTCGCGCGCGAAATGTATCTAATTCCTTGCAAGCAGGGAGCTCCTGGAGCCCTATTGGCTCCCTGGCGTCACATGGGGTCCCCCAAGGCTCATGGGATCTGTAGTCCCTGGCTATCACCTTCCCTGGTAGGCTAGGGCTTCGCGCGCTTATCCTGCGCATGCGCGAACTCTGCCGGGCCGCCGGGACTTACTGCGCATGCGCGATATAGAACATGATGGCGGCGCCCTGCTCGAGAGCCGCCGGAAACCGCCGGAACGCTAACCCGCTCCCTGCACTGGCCCCCACCCTCCAGAAATGCTGGCGGGTCTATCGAGTGATCCCCGGCAGCGGAGAAAACAAGGGGGCGGTCGCGGGGCAGCAACACGCAGAGGGGACCTGGCTACATGTGTATTGGGTGTCTCTCTTCTGTTTCCAACTCTACCTGTTCACTTATGCAACTGCACTTGCAATTATATATCCCCTGTCCTTTAACTCTATGTCCAGGACACACCCAAAAACGAATACATGGTTACAAAATTATAAATTTGGCAGATATGATATATCACTCAACATAGGGACAGCTTGCTACCTGCTTTGCTGTGACATCTGCAAAGGTATTATTTATTTATTTTTTACCAGGAGCCTGTCAGCCCTGTTAGTATGGCAGCAACATTTATTACTGCAAGAGCCCTTGGAGTTAACATTGCTTCAAATAAATTCTGAACCTGCTGTGCATTGTGTATTATTTACAACATATCAAGTTCTGGATCCTCTATAGGGATCTCAAAGAGTCCTTCCCTACCCTATGTATCTCCCCTCTTTTGTTCATATATTATCTATACACTTATGTGAACAAAGATGTAAAAATAGTTATGAAAACAAGTTGCTTGATATATATAGCAAAATTAAACTGGTAAATAGATTTGTATGTGAAGCGACTACAACAATATTTACTGCTTGTGTTAAAAGAAAAAGCCTGTGACAGGTCTTTTAACAACTATGGTATTATCAATACTAAACCTGTAAATATAAGAAAAATCCTGAAATCCTGAGCAAGAGATTTCCTTTTAAAATAGACAAATAATTTTGAACTCTTTGCAAAGTGCCGAGCACACGGCCAGCTTTAACTTTTAAAGACACTCTGACTTTTAAAAAAAATAGTTTTCAAAGCGCTTTTTTTTTCTGGGCAAACAGCCAGTTTGTTCCAGGCATTTCGCCAGAAACCTTGAAATACGGATAGCAGATAACGGGTTTCGCTGTCTTATACATATTAACTGCTGGATTAATCCCTCACGCAGGGGATTGAAACATTAGTTTAATGTTAAATATGAAGCTTTCCACGCTGTCCTAAAACTGCATTTTGTATGGCCTTTCAACAATTAAATAACGGAAATATTTCAAATTACTTATAAACACCAAGTCTATGCCAACAAGAGCATGCAACATTCTTCCACTCATTCCCCTGAATGCCTTATGAAAGAAATCTCATATTCCTGCAAACTTCCATCAATACAAATGTATGCTATCCCGTTTCAACTCGGCCCTCTCTTAAACTAAATAAAATCTCTTCAAACATGCAACAGTTATACCATGACTCAAAAACAGCAAGCTTGACCCTACCTGTCTTGTATGGCTTCTACACTGCTTATTTAACAGAGACAATTCTCACTAAAATAACTGATGACCTCCATGCTGCTAAAGACAGATATCATTACACTCTGCTCATATTACTCAACCTCTCTGCAGCATTTGCCACCACGGACACCCTCACAATATATTAATTCAAACAGTGCTTGTGAGCTTTTACCAGCATTTTTAAACAAAAACATCCCCAAACATATCTTAATCCTGTAGAAATAAAATTGAAATGTGTTATCTTACTGGTTACACACAATACAGGACACGCAACACAAAAATGTCTCTCATATACAGTGTCACGCCTGTATGCCCGCAGACCAAGCTAGACCCCAGTACTGAGGTGGGAACGGTATGATACCACACACCCACCGCAGTGGGAGCAAGCCCGGAGTGTGGTATAGCGTTGCTGGTCCTGTTGGAAGAGTTGTTAGAGTATACTTGCAACGCTTGGGGAATGTCCGTGAGAATAGTCGTGTCCGTTTGCCAATGTTCAGGGATCCAGAGGGTAGAGTCGTCAGAGGGCAAGCCAGGTCCTAGGAAGCAAGAGGTCAGCGGAGTCGTATGTGTAGCAGGGTTCAAAGGGATACCAGAGAGCAGAGTAGTCCAGGGTAAGCAGGGGTCAAAGCCAGGGAAATCCAAAGTAACACAGGAGCAGGTAATCACAGGAGCACAGAGGGAGCACAGCATAGGTCAGGTACACACAGGGAAACAGGAACTATGCAGAGCGACAAAGAGGTGGACAGACAGGGATTATAAAGGAAGGTGCACCAATGACAGAGAGGGGAGGAGTAGAGAGAGAAGTGGGTCTATTTTGATCTGGTTTAAAACTGATTGGCCGGCTTTGCCGGCCAATTCAGTTGAACAGCAATTCTACTTGTTGCCAAGTAGAACAAAGAAAAATCTGTCAAACAAATATTCAAAAGAAGACCAAACAAGTGCACTGTTGAAGTGCACTTAAAGCAGAAGGGTTAACTCTAAAGAACCCTTGATGGGGGATACTGAGCAGAGCACCCCGCCTAACGCCCACTGGGAGGCAAACTCTGAAACCGTCCCAGTAGACTCGGCGTACGAGTACTCTGCCCGAATACGGGAGTGCACCAGCGCCCGGAACATGACCACGATGTTTGTTGGGACCCCCCCCCTCCAAACACTGCCTCCTGGTTTTACAAATGGCTACCTTAGCCAATGCCAGGAGAAAGTTGACCAGGAGATCCCTAGGCTTATCGTTCCGGGACACTGGGCACCCAAAAATAAAAAGATGAGGGGAGAATTGTAGCCAGAACTGCAGGAGAAGGCTCCTCAAGAAGGAAAAGAGGGGCTGCAGTCTGGCGCAACTCGAATAAATGTGATATACGCACTGTAGAGGGAGAGGGGGTGGCCCGGTATTAAAGGGGTTGCACCCCATTTGGCCACCCCTGACCGCACCAGGGAGGCAAGGGGTTAACCGGGCTGAGGTCCAGAAATGTGATGTAACCCTTGTTATGACATGTAAATGTATTTTCCCCTGTTCCATTGTAATGTCTGGTTACTCAGTGTTTGCATCACACACACACTAGAATCCATCCGGGAGCACAAGGGTTAATAATTCTTTAATGATTATAGCTCTTTGTGTAGTTTTCCCGCCTTTTCAGGCACCATTTTGCAGGTCCCCATTGGCCGCCATTAGGGCTCAATGCATTTCAATAGGAATTTGTGCTGTTTTCGACCTGTTTCCTGTAGTGACCAGCAGGTGGCGTCCGAGAGGGAGAGCGGCGGTTTCCCATTGAAAGTCAATGGGCTCATTGACTTCAATGGAGATGCCTCGAGGTAACCTAGTTGGCTGCCGTCCAGACCGCAAACCGCAAAGCGGATACAATGTCCTTCAAAAGAGCTAAAATCACTGGGTCAAGTTCAACGTCAATTAGCGGGGGAATAAACTGTTCTAGGGCACCTAGGGATAAAATTCTTTTTGCCCCTAGTTCCTAAGCGTCCCCCCACTCGACCACCACAGGGTCCCCGAATCCTGGACCCCCGATAAGGGTCGAACCAGATAGAGCGGGTCGCGCCATAGGCTTTGCCGGCGGCGGCAGAAACGACTCAGAAAAATGACTAAGTGAGAAATGCTGAATTTTAGGAATCCATATCTCCGGTTCCGGAGGGTTCAGCGGATCAGGGTTTGGGGTATCTGTAGCCACTGCTCCGGCATCGCTGCAGAACCATCCTTGACCCGCTTGGACCAACCCGACGGAGTATGGACCCCCTTGAAGTTCGGGACTTTTCCCATAGACTTCAATGGCAGAAAACCCCCATTGACTTCAATGGCGGCGATTTGCCATTGAAAGTCTATGGCGGAGCTGCCCGTTGTTTTCAATGGGGATTTAGTGAAAAGCTGAGATTTCTTTTTCAATGGAGATTTTTGTATTAAAATGATTTAATGTGCATTTGTGTAACTCCGGTTTCTTGGGTCGTAGCAAGACGCTTTTTGGACCATATGGTGTCCCAGTTCTGGCAAGGAGAACTGGAAAGTTTGGACCTGCTAGACCTAACGGAACCGGATATTTTAATACGTTTATATTTTATGCTTAATAGTGTATCTTAAGGTATGGACAAAGACCCAGAGGAAATTCTTTTGGACCATAAGGTAGCAGATGGCCCTGGGGACGCCGCTATGTCTAGGATTTAAGTGCTGTTCAACGAGTTTTATCACCCTCACTGTTTATCCGAAGCCCAAACCAGGGCAGGTCTTAAGTGTTCCAGTTAACACCTTTCAACAAAGGTTTTCCGGCCAGAACTCCAAATGGTGGACTGGCTGGCATTCCTGATGTAAATGTGGGGCTTCAGAAATGAGACCCCCAGAGTTCTACTGCGCATGTGCCAACTAGCAGGGGGGCATGGGTCAGAATGCTTTCCCACGTTAGTGAGTGGCTGGAGGTAATTGTAAACCAATCCCCTGTGCTTAAGGTTAAGAATAGAAGGAGAATGGTTTATAAACTGCTGTCCACCCATATATCCTTTGTCTTCGTTTGCTGATATGGTTACCTGATATCACCTGAATGATTTCCTGTCTCCTGAGAGAAATGCTACATCATACTTCTCATTCCCCAACCCTTAAGTAAGTGTACTTCTTGTTTGTTACTGTATTATCTGTTGTGTTCACCTTTATTCTAAGGAATAAATACAATTTATTATATCTTAAGCCTCGTTCAGTTCAAACCCAATTATTTTTGTGTAATATTAATAAGCCTGTGGAAGCTATCGTCACACGCACTCCCGCTCGCCACAAAAGGGACAGGCGGCGGGGGAGTCCGTGAAATGTGCCAAATACTCTCCTGTGCTCAGTGCACCATGGAGGACCCTCCAACTCAAATCCCCGGCGAGACGGGGAACCAAGCATGAATAGAGTTCCCTCCACCGGGGTATCTCGCCCTCGTTCGCCGGAATTACCCGCCCCAAGATAGTATCTGGGCTGGTGACAAGGGTGAGGTAGTGCACTATATGGAGCACTAGAGAATACAGGACTTTCCTCGGCATTCCGCGGAAACATGCCGGGGACATATCCCCCAACCTACTGAGGTTGGGGGAGAGAGGAACCCGAGGGGGTTGCCGTGGCTTTGGTTCCACGCAAAGATCCGGAGAGCTGAAGTTGATAGGTTGACAAGGTTCTCCGGTCTGCAATACCCCCTCAATGAAGGTGCGTGAGTCGGGGTGGGTGGCATCTTTAATCTCCCGGATCAAACGATGAGGGACGCGGACAGTACGCAGACCCACCTCTGCCCTAACCCAGTCTTGCCGCCCAAAGTCCAGGAGATCCCCGACTCTGGTCACCTGTGCCAGGATTAGCCGGCGGCAAATAGAGGGTGAATCCAACATCTGAGCCCCCACTGCCAGATTATACAGCACGGGCTCGGCGAGGAAATCAACCCCCACCACCTGTTCCTTCCTGGTCGCGGAGACCAGTTTCCAGGCCTTAAGTAAGTCCCGGTAATATGCCGGCAGCACCGAGAGGTCTCTACCTAAACCCTCGGGCCTGATGATAAACAGTTGCCGGTCATACCTCATATTGCGCAGCTGGCGAAAGAAACTGGACGCCAGCTGGCACCACTGAGGAGACGGATCAGCGAATAGGTATCTCTGCAGGTATTGGAGGCGGAAAGTGTGTAACTGGGAGCGGACACACCACTCCCTGTCCACCCTCCTCCAAAGGGAGACACGCAACTCCCGCAGAGACCCAATGCTTCCCCATCCAGAGGAAATCCATCAACCTCCTCTGGATCTTGTTGATAAATTCGGGGGTCGGACCCATGGCTATCAGCCGGTGCCATAACTGACTGGCCACCAGCTGATTAATCATCAGGGTTCTTCCCCTAAGGGAAAGCATTCGCAACAGATACACCCATGACCCCAGACGAGCAATGACCCGTTCTTCAAGATCACTGAAGTTTTCTGGGGCCGGGTCCTCCGCAGCAGACAAGTAGACTCCCAGATACTTGAGAGTATCGCTCTCCCATGAGACATACCGAAATGCGGGGGGCAAGGAGTTCACCTGTAAGGGACCCACCAAAATGCCAGAGCACTTGGACCAGTTGATCCGAGCAGAAGAGGCCGCGGTGTAGACCTCTTGTCATGCTTGTGCCCGCTCTAGATCATCTAGGTCCTGGGCCACGAGTAGCACGTCATTGGCATAAGCCGACAGGACTACCCGCATGTCGGGCTCCCGCAGCACCTGCCCGGTGAGCCTCCTCCTCAGTAGGCAGAGGAAGGGCTCAATGGCCAGCGCGTACATTTGCCCAGACAGGGGGCACCCTTGACATACTCCCCGACCAAACACAAAAGGTGCCGTCAGGGACCAGTTGATCTTCACCAGACACTCTACAGAGGCATACAGCATCTGGAGAAAGCCCACAAATTGTGGGCCGAAGCCAAACGCCCGCAGGGTCTGCATAAGGTAACGGTGATCCACTCTGTCAAATGCCTTCTCTTGATCTAGGGACAGGAAAGCGAGTGATAGACCAGTCCTCTGTGCGTAGTGCATCAGGTCCCGGACCAGAAAGATGTTGTCATGAATACTCCTCCCTGGGACAGTATAGGACTGGTCGGGGTGAATCACCTCTGCCAGCACGGACTTGAGCCTCAGCGAAAGCGCTTTGGCTACGATCTTATAGTCCGTGCTGAGCAGTGAGACCGGTCGCCAGTTAGAGATCTGGCGGAGATCTCCCTTCTTCGGCAGCAGAGACAGTATTGCCCGCCGACACGAAAGGGGCATCTCACCGGTCTCCAGGGCTTCGGCTAGGACCTCGGTGAAATCAGGTCCCAGCATCTCCCAGAAAAACCGGAAGAACTCCACAGTCAGCCCGTCTAGCCCCGGCGTTTTTCCGTGGGACATGAGATTGAGGGCTTCAGAGAGCTCGGCCAGAGTCAATGGTAACTCAAGCCGCTCCCTTCCATCCTCACTGACCGTGGGAAGCCCCTCCCATAAGACCCTGCATTTATCTGGCTGGATGGACTCCGGAGAGAAAAGATTTACATAGAATCTCCGGGTTCGTTCTGTCCCGGATGCTCTCCGGGTCAGTTAGAGGGGTACCGTCCTCTGCCAACAAGCAGGTGATATGTCTACGGTTTCCCCTCTTTTTCTCCAGCGCGTAGAAGAGGCGCGACCCGCGATACATCTCCCGAAGGAAGTGGTGGGATGATAAGGGCAAATAGCGCTCGTGCAAGCAAAATACAGTGATAAACAAAACGTAAAAAACGTAAAAAACCTGTGATACAAAGTTCAATGAAGCTAGTCCTTGAGCTGCCCAAAGAGGTGATTCTGGTATCTTCCAACCAGATACGAAGTCTGTGAGCAATTTATTCTATAAAATATATATACACTGTTAGGACCAGTATGTCAGGCCAGAGTCTGCAGTCATGTTAAGCTTCCATTTTGTCTGGTCATAACTAGTTAAGATTCTGTAGTCAGCCTTTTTGCTGAAATATTATTCATAAATGCACTCAGTTTCTCTGCTAAATTGCATTTTCTTTCTTCCTGGCCAGAATATTACTAGATACTTTTGTGAGGTCAATTTCCTGCTGTTTTAGTAGAATATAATAGAATGGTTCTCTGCAAGAAGGAAGATAATGTAATAAAAGTTGCTAAGACTCAAGGTCTCTTTTGATAACAGACAATGAATAAGCTATGTATTCAGAACATTGCTTGTATTGAAAAGGGACACGTCTCAAAAGTCACGCCACTAATATGTCCTGCCCCTAAATCACACCTCTAATCAAAGCTACGCCCAAGACACACCTAGTATACGCCCAGGACACGCCTATGTTACGCCTCTAACCAATATCTTTTTTTATTCTGTATAAAAACCATTACCCTATGAGTAATAAATAGAGACAAAGGATTTGAAACCTGGCGTGCGTTACGTTTCATTTGGTTCGTCTCCCAGGCCTGATAAGGTTCATCAAAGATCGAAGATAACAGTTGCAGGGCGTGAAAGCTTCCTGGGAAGTCTGCTGCAAACGGGTGCAGATTGTGTAGTATCCAGTCACAAGGCTTCAGTGTACCTGGCAGAGGAAAGGTTCCTCTCGGTTCTGGAGCGTGGGTGAAGGAATAACGGATTTTCCTTTCAGTTTTGGCGTCTAGAAGTGGGAAGTTCACAGAGGTTGTGAGTATATATGTAAATTTTTATATATGATGCTTCACCCCCTCTGGGAATTTAATAGACCTAAATTGTGACTGAAGAATTGGGATAGGCCCTTTTAAACAGAATTTTTGGTAAGAGTCCAGTAAATTCTGTGCACGACTGGACTGTTATCTCTGATCTAGCTGAACGACCATTGTATATTGTGTAAGTATAAATATTGCAATTATTTGTCATAATTAAGCTGTTTTTCTTTAAGCCACTAATGGGAACTTGCATGAGTAAGAATGACTCTGGACGGAAGCCTAGGAATGTACAATTTTTAAATGCGAGTGTAAATCTGGTCTGATTCCTGAGGAATTTGTTGCTCAGACAGCTAGTCATTACCCGTTTGTCGAATATGCAGAAGGTTGTTCTCGGCATGAAAATAAGGCAATGTATTTACAAGGCAGAGGGCAGAATAGACGGAGATCTTATGCTGGTCCCAGAAATCAATCAGGGAGAATAGCTCAGAATAATGGTGTCTGTTTTAACTGTGGTAATCCTGGTCATTGGCAGAGAGAGTGCCCATATCAGAAGCAGGGAAGTGCTGCTTTGCCGGAGGGGGCTCAGAGTGAAAGTCTCTGTAAAAAAAAAAAAAAAAAAAAAAAAAAACACCGCTACTTTATGTAGAGTTTGTTTGTAACCGTGATGAATTTTCTCCTGAATGATTTCTTGTGTGAGACACTGTATGGTCATGCTTATTAACATCTGTACAAAAAATATGAATATTAGTTGCTCGTGATGAAATCTAAATTTTAAAAGGTTTTAAAAAGGTGTACACCGAATAAGGGAGAAATACCTCACAACGGAAGGGGAGTATATTCAGCTCAGTCCCTGGTTATAGTTTGAAAGGTTTATTCGTCCTGGCCAGGCGGATACTTTTTAAACCGGACACATTTCTTTTCGTGTGTGGTATTTCTATCTTAATAAAAGGAGGGGCACAGCCTCTCCCTTACAGTTTAAAGAATGTGAAGCATTCACATTAAAATTAACTAGCTCTGTGCATAAGCAGTTTATTCATGAGAACAAGGTAATGTAGAACTGTCTTCTTTTCCGTAAAGCAGTAAGATAACACATTTCAATTTTATTTCTACAGGATTAAGATATGTCTGGTTTGTTTTTGTTTAAAATGCTGGTAAGAGCTCATAAGCACTGTTTGAATTAATATATTGTATTATATATGTATATAACGCCATTAATGTACATAGCGCTTCAAAAGGAGGGTGTCCGTGGTGGCAGATGCTGCGGGGAGGTTGAGTGGTGTGAGGGGAGTGTGATGATATCTGTCTTTAGCAGCATGGAGGTCAGTTATTTTAGCGAGAATTGTCTCCGTTAAATAAGCAGTGTAGAAGCCATACAAGACAGGTAGGGTCAAGCTTGCTGTTTATTTAGTCATGGTATAACTGTTGCATGTTTGAAGATATTTTGTTTAGCTTAAAAAAGGGCATAGTTAAAACGGGATAGCAATTGTATTGATGGAAGTTTGCAGGAATATGAGATTTCTTTCAGAAGGCATTCAGGGGAATGAATGAAAGAATGTTGCATGCTCTTGTTGGCATAGACTTGGTGTTTATAAGTAATTTGAAATATTCCCGTTATTTAATTTTTAAAAGACCATACAAAATGCAGTTTTAGGACAGCGTGGAAAGCTTCATATTTAACATTAAAACTAACGTTAGAATCCCCTGCGTGAGGATTAATCCAGCAGTTAATATGAATTAGACAGCGAAACCCGTTATCTGTACTGTGAAATTTCTGGCTGTTTTCCCAGAAAAAAAAAAAGGCGCTTTGAAAATTATTTTTTTCTTTTTAAAGTCAGAGTGTCTTTTAAAGTTAATACTGGCCGTGTGCTTGGCACTTTGCAAAGAGTTCAACATTATTTGTCTATTTTAAAAGGAAATCTTTTGCTCAGGATTTCAGGATTTTTCTTATATTATAAATGCCACAGTTGTTAAAAGACCTACTGCAGGCTTTTTCTTTTAACACAAGCAGTAAATATTTTTATAGTCACAACACATACAAATCTATTTACCAGTTTAATTTTGCTATATATCAAAGCAACCTGTTTTCATAATTTTTATTTTTGTGTTTTTGTATTTTTGTTCACATATATAGATAATATATGAACAAAAGAGGGGAGATACATACATAGGTTCAGAATTTATTATAACAATGTTAACTCCAAGAGCTGACAGGCCCCTGGTAAATAATAATAATACCTTTGCAGATGTCACAGCAAAGCAGGTAGCAAGCCGTCCCTATGTTGAGGGATATATAATATCTGCCAAATTTATCATTTTGTAACCATTTATTTGTTTTTGGGTATGTCCTGGAAATAGAATTAAAGGACAGGGGATATATAATTGCATAAGTGTACAGGGTATATATATTATATACAGGGCATTTCACATTTTTTTTAGCAGAATAGTTACAGTGGAGTGTTTGAAGTGAAAGCCAGGAGTGACTGTGGATGTGGGACAATAGCCATGAGTGCAGGCTGTTGGGATGCTTGACTTGTGGGGCGAGTTTTAAGGTTAGTTAGTATTAAATGACTAAAAGGTTGACACCATTTGCATCAGAAAAAATGGCAGATGGCAGTTAGGTATGAATGAGAGTAAGTGTGTATTGGGAGAAGAGAGATTGATTTGTAGTTTGAGACAGTGTTTTTGTCCCCATTTTTGAAGATTGGGATAACTCTAGCAGTTTTCCAGGTCTTAGGGATATGGCCTGCAGACAGGATAGAGTTGATTATGGAAGCAATTGGTTTGGCACAGACTGAGGTACCAAGTTTTAGGAACTTGGATTGTAGCAAAGTCAAGTCCATATTGGTTGCTTAATTTAAAATTTGAGGAGCGTTAATAGGGAATATCTCTGTTTAATATTGCGGATGCTAATAATAGTAGTAACCATATTAATACAAGAATTTATTTCTAGGTATAAATTCTCTCCCTATGAGACACTTATGGGATGAGTTATGACCATCAGTAGTTCAAAGTAACGAATTAAGGACTATGTTATTGGTAATAAAACAATTAATAAGTATTGCATGCAACTAATATATATTTTTGAGTCTTTCTAGGCACAGGTTAAAGCTGAACGTGCACCTACGCAAGACGGGTTAATGGTCAAGCATTTTCTACGCAAGCACGCTCTTCATCCCAGATGAAAAGGCCATTTAGATGCTACTCATCATCAGCATTGCAGTAAAAATTTCTTATCATCATGGATACACATCAAGCACGTCAAAATAGTGCCAGCCTAGGCACAAACAGCTAATAAAGACAAAGACACAGCGCCTGCAAATAAGTGTTTTGATGGACACAATACTCTCTGACCACTAATCATCAAGGGAGAAAGGTTATAGGCAAAAATGTCCAGGCCTCAACACACGAACTTTGACCTTTTTATTTTTACAGGTTTTTATTATTTTTCAGTTACAATGTATGCTCCATTATGTTTGTGTAAGTGGCGTCCCATAAGGATGACAAAATAGTATAAGGTATTATTTGTTTAACTTTGTTTATTTTGTTTGGATTTCTAGGTTAATAGAATCTCCCTGCAGAATGATATCCTGGTGGGAGAATGCTTTATCAGTCAAACACACGGTTATGTTAATTGCTCACAGGTAGAGTTAGAAACAGAAGAGATGCACCCAATACACAAGTGCTAAAAAGTAGTCTATGGGAAGAATAAGTTTCAAGGAATTTATTCCCAAATGTAGGAGTTGGGTTACTGTATGACAGGTTTACAGGGATATCCTAAATCATACAGCCACAGACATTTACTCACTTAACCAAGAATAGGTTTAGTTTAAATGAATGACCCCGCAGAATAAAAATAGCTCTAGACTATATTTTAGCCTCAAAAGGAGGGGCATGTATGCGCCCTAGTTAAAGCGCAATGTTATGTATTTTATCCAGGATTTAGGGACCATGGGGACTTGGTGGTTGGATTGATTTGCTTTGAGCGAAGCTAGCGAATGTTTTTGTATGTGTGTGTTTGTCCTACTCATTGCTCTCTATGTATTAAGTACAGCAAAACTCTGATCCAGAAGTGCGTTGCAACCCCCACCGACGCTATGCCTCTCTGCGGTGATGATGTCGCCAGTCCCCCAGAAGAAGAGACCAAAGAAGAAATCAACTGGGCTGATATAATGGCCGGAAAAGAAAGGAATGAAGTTATGCACAACTTGGACATCTTGGTCCATCAGGACTATGAAATGGTTAACTGTTTTGTTCCTTAAATAGACTGTCTCTTAAGGATATGGGGGACTGAGAAGACTGGATATGAGGAAGGTGGGAGGTCACAAAGGGAAGTGAGTCAACCACAAGGAAAGGATCACGTCAGCCATTGTGACCAAAGCAGCCATCTTGGTCCGTTTTGCCATTCTGAGTAAATGCAGGATGAAAGATGTATGCAAGAAGAATGTTTGTGCAGTCGCTCTTAGCAGAAATTAGCCCCCACCAATTCTCACATATAGCTGACCCTTAGATTATGTGACATATTGAGATGTAAGCCATTTTCTAATCTATAGAAATATTTAATGATATATATATATATATATCTATTGGTTGTGTGGCATGTGGGCCACTAAGATTGTACCCTGCAATCACACTGCCCTTTGTTATCTGGGTTTCATTCTTCCCACTTTCTATGTATCTGACACGTTACCCCAAGGAAGGCTGAGAAATCGAAAAGATCTGACCAGGACCATTAGTCCAGCCCACATTGCAGCTGGGGTTTTTATACCTAGTTTAGGTGTTCTGGATCTCTGTTCTAAATTAAGTGAGCTGATGGTAAATATTGATGATGCTCTTAATCAGACAAGTGATGCTATTATCCGTCTGACTAATGAACAAGAGCAGATCCGAACAGTATTATTACAGAATAAAATGGCTCTTGATTATCTTCTAGCCTCACAAGGAGGTGTTTGTAAACTTGTAGGACAGAAGTGCTGTGCCTATATTGAAGATGAGTCTGGCGCTATTCATAAAGATATGGATAAGTTACAGGAAATTCAGGCAAGGATGCGTAAAGAATCCTCAGGCCTTAGCTTAAATTGGATGTCAGGACTCACTAGTTGGATCGGAGAATTAGGTATGAAAATTCTCTATGGTTTTATTGTAGTGATTAGTATAATCGCAGCAATTTTTGTTATTTTTCACTGTGCTAAGTGTGCAATGCTTTCATTTGTCTCAAGGAAACCTTCAGTTTCATCTCACGCCATGTATGCAACTAATAATTCATATGTGGCCATGAACAGAGTCTATGATACTATTGGTTCCCATAAGGCCATAGTCATAGAGAAGTGTACCTAGTAAGGGTATTTGTTCTTTTAGAGAACAAAAAGGAGGGATTGTTAGGACCAGTATGTCAGGCCAGAGTCTGCAGTCATGTTAAGCTTCCATTTTGTCTGGTCATAACTAGTTAAGATTCTGTAGTCAGCCTTTTTGCTGAAATATAATTCATAAATGCACTCAGTTTCTCTGCTAAATTGCATTTTCTTTCTTCCTGGCCAGAATATTACTAGATACTTTTGTGAGGTCAATTTCCTGCTGTTTTAGTAGAATATAATAGAATGGTTCTCTGCAAGAAGGAAGATAATGTAATAAAAGTTGCTAAGACTCAAGGTCTCTTTTGATAACAGACAATGAATAAGCTATGTATTCAGAACATTGCTTGTATTGAAAAGGGACACGTCTCAAAAGTCACGCCACTAATATGTCCTGCCCCTAAATCACGCCTCTAATCAAAGCTACGCCCAAGACACACCTAGTATACGCCCAGGACACGCCTATGTTACGCCTCTAACCAATATCTTTTTTTATTCTGTATAAAAACCATTACCCTATGAGTAATAAATAGAGACAAAGGATTTGAAACCTGGCGTGCGTTACGTTTCATTTGGTTCGTCTCCCAGGCCTGATAAGGTTCATCAAAGATCGAAGATAACAGTTGCAGGGCGTGAAAGCTTCCTGGGAAGTCTGCTGCAAACGGGTGCAGATTGTGTAGTATCCAGTCACAAGGCTTCAGTGTACCTGGCAGAGGAAAGGTTCCTCTCGGTTCTGGAGCGTGGGTGAAGGAATAACGGATTTTCCTTTCATACACATTGTGTGTTATATATATTTTATAGAATAAATTGCTCTTTATTATAATGTACTATGTCCCTGGGTAATGCACTATTGTAGTTTTTGTTGCATTTTTGTCTCCCTTCTCTGAGGCTTATAGTTCAAGACAAGAACTCTTGCACAAAATCTCACTTCCATTCATACCTCAGCGCCACAGGAGGTTTCCTTCCACAGATCCCAAAGGAAGTGGATGCGGGATCGCACATACGCCCCCCGAGCTCTCCGATCTTCCATGTCCCGGAGAGCGCACTTCCTCTCCAAGTACATACTCTGCAGGTATTGCTCTCCTGCCACAGACAGCCGCTTCTCGAGATCGAGCACCTCCTTCCTGAGGGCCTCAATCTCAGCATCGCGCCGCCCGCTGGCACCTTTGGTGTACTCCTGACACACGAGGCGCAAATGAACCTTGCCCACGTCCCACCACTGCTCTAACGTGGCAAAGTCTGACCTGCAAACTCTCCAGGCCATCCAAAAGTCTCGGACCGACGTCGCAAACCCCTTGTCCTCCAACAACGTATTGTTGAAGTGCCAATATGCGGCCGAGGGTGCTGAAGGTAGCAGCGTCACCGTCACGGATGCACAATTGTGGTCCGAAAACGGCGCCAGCCTAATAGCCCTGGACTGGGCTCTTGACAGGCTGTGGCTGGAAATATACAGCCTGTCGATCCGGGACCAGGACATCCGTTCACCCCTAAACACCCTAACATGGGTGAACTCAGTGGATGCCTCGGGATGTTGTTCTCGCCAGACGTCTACCAAGGAGTAGCGGGTGATGACCTCCCGCAAGGCCGACGCAGAACACAGGTGTGGCTCCGGACCATTCCGGTCTTTCCGAGCCTTGAGGGTACAATTAAAATCACCCCCGAGCACCACGTATTCGTCCGCTTCGACTGTCTCCAGGTATTCAGACATTCTGACGAAGAACTGCCTTCTCAGGGTTCCGGTGGCAGGAGCATACACATTCAGGAAATGAAACGTGTAGTCCTCGTGCCGGACCCTGAGATGCAACAGGCGACAAGGTAACAACAGTTTTGGCAAGCAGTAGCTCTGGTTGAAAGGACTTAGAGAACAGGGTCACCACCCCACTAGATGATGAAGTGAGGTGGCTAAAGAAGACACTGCCTCGCCACTCCAAATGCCAGCTGGCTTCAGCCTCTGGAGTGGTATGAGTTTCCTGCAGGAAACTCACAGAACACTTTCCCTTCTGTAAAAAGGAGAGTACCTGGAACCTGCGAAACCCGTCCTTACAGCCATTCACGTTACGTGTACCGATGCTCAAAGTCATTGGTACTCAGGAGTTTTGCTTTCCACAGGCGCTCAGGGAGCTACACCCCGAGAAGCCTTTATGTGGTCTTGCATCAATTTATGAAATTTCAGGACATGAAGATGGATAGGCCCAGAGATTTTGGCCTTGTGGTTAGCCCTGATGTATACTAAGAGAGAGTGGAGAATGACCGAGGCATCCTTCCACCTTCCAAGGGCCAACTGCACCTTCGTGGTTCCGTGTTTGCAGAGGGTATCCTCCAGGAAACCATCTAGCTCCTGGGCAGGGATAATGGGGGTCAAAGAGTCCACCGCCTCCGCGGTGCCAGAGGACTCCTCACTGAGCCCCAAGTCCCCGAGCTCCTCTTGACTGGAAAACTGAGGATCCCCGCCCTTCCCTGCGGGGGCCTTTCTCAGCCTTAAAGTGGGTCCCCTCCTCGGTGTTTCCATGAGGGGTTCCACTATATCCTCCACACCCAACCCCGGGGTGGGATGTTCAGGGGTAGCTGGTGGCGGTATGGCAGAGGCAGTGGTCTCCCTAGTGTCCTCGGGGGCCAACGAGGCACACAGTGCCCTCTTGGTCTCCTCTACCACCATGCGAACAAACGGGATGCCACGGGCGTTCGTATTAATCGCAGGAGGGCACTTTTCAGCAAGTACCTCATAGGGAGGGTCCAGCCCAGCAGTCGCCTCCAACAAAGTGCCCGACCAAAACTCCTCACCAGGAGAGCTCACATCTGGCATCTCCCAGATGCAAAATGAAGTGCTCGCTAAAACACCCTCACCCACACCCGCCTCCCCCGCTCCATCCTCCAAACCCCCAACCACGGGGGTCAGCCCTAATCCATCCCCTTCTTCCGGTGACAACACAAACTGGGGCTCAGCCTCAGGTGTGCCACCCGAAGGCGGCACAGCCGGAGGGGGATCCTGGCCGACCTCCGAGTCCCCGAAGACAACTGCTTCTGGTGCAGCAGATTCACCGAAACACAAGTCCCCGGGGGATGTTCTCCAACTGGGAGGGGTGTTGGAAGGCTCCCCAACGTCCATTTCTAGGAGCAAAGCCTCATGTTGTTGAGCACTTTGATCTTCCACCCCAGGGACGCCGGGTGCCTCCTCCTGCATACCCTCCAGACCTTCGAGGGGGGGGACTGCATATTTATGGGGTCCAGCTTACACTAGCTAATCCTAACCTGTGGGCCAGACAGGGCCACCCTGTGCGGAATTGATGTTGCATTCCGCTTCGGAGACTTCTGAGGGTGAACGTAATACGGTTCACCCTCCTCGTCCTCCTCAATCACCCTCTTATTCTTAGTTTTTTCTTTCCTCTTCCTGGGGATTGATTCCCCAAAAAAGGGGAATCACCTCCTCAGCGGGAGCCTCCCACCGCTTCCCCGCACTCTGTACGATGCTTACATTAGGGGTAGGGTGCTCCTGGGGGGAGACAGCGACAACAGAGGGTGACTTCTTCAGGGTAATCTTTTCTTCTCCCTCTTTTTCCTGGGGAGAAGTGCAGACGTCACCGCCCGAGATGGGGCAGCGACATCTCCTGCGGTCCCAGGGGGGACGTGGGACCCTGAGGGCTCCGCCGCGGTGGGCGCAGCGGTACAGGGTGTCTCCTCCCGGGGGGGGACAGTGACAACAGAGGGAGGCCGCTCCAGGGCGACCCCCTCACCCTCTCTCCGCTCCCCGGGGGAAAGGTGCAGATGTCACTGCTCAAGACGGGGCAGCGACATCTCCTGCGGTCCCAGGGGGGACCTGGGCCCCCGAGGGCCCCGCCCTGGTGGTCGCAGCGGCACAGGGTGTATCCTCCCGGGGGGGGGCAGCGACTACAGAGGGTGGCCACTCCAGGGTGACCCCCTCCCTCCGCTCCCCAGGGAGAGGTGCAGATGTCACTGCTCGAGATGGGGCAGCGACATCTCCTGTTGTCCCAGGGGGGACCTGGACCCCCGAGGACCCCTCTGTGGTGGTTGCAGAAGTCACTGTTTGAGATGGGACAGCGACATCTCCTGCGGTCCCAGGGGGGTCCGGGGCCCCCAAGGGCCCCGCTGTGGTGGGCGCAGACGTCACTGTTCGAGATGGGACAGCGACATCTCCTGCGGTCCCAGAGGGGACCTGGGCCCTCGAGGGTTTTTCCTTCTCCCTCTGTTCTTTGGGAGAGGTACAGACGTCACTGTTTGGGATGGGACAGCAACATCTCTTGTGGTCCCAGAAGGGACCTGGGCCCCCGAGGGCCCCGCTGTGGTGGGCACAGCGGCACCGGGTGTCTTGGCAGAGGGAGGGGCGGGTGCAGGAGCTGAATTGGGATTTCTTGCACAAATAGCACCTTACCCCCTCCATGCCATAGTACACGGTGTATGTTATGCCCTCGTAGTGCACCCCAAAAGAACACTCCACAGATTCTGTGCTCCCCGGCAGCAGCACTTGTACCTGCCGCCTAAAAGAGAGCATGTGCCTCAGCGTTCTATCCCTGCAGCCCAGCGGAATTTTTGTTATGGGAGATTTAATATCTCCCAGGGCTTGCAGGCGTGGGCGCATGAGGCTGTCTGGGATGAAGGGGGGCACATTGGACAGGATGATTTTTGTGCCTAACCCCTCCATGGGTTCTATGGGGATGTAGGTCCCCCCTACATTGATGCCTTTCTGCACCAAGGTGTGGGTGGCAGCCAGCGTACGGAGGAAGAAAATGCCCCTCCCATACATCTTGCTGGCTGCCACCACAGCAGAGGGACCCACAACGTCTGCCACAGCCCTCACATAGATCTCCATGTTAAGGCCAGGTGACATTGGGCACCTAACTCCAAGCTTCCTGCTCACACCGGGCGTGGCCCCAGCTTTGTTGTTGCTGGGGTCAACGCCTGCAGCTGCCACCTGTGCCCATGTTGGAACTGGGACTGCAGGGGTTAAACTGACAACAGGCGCTGGGGGAGGCGTGGCCAGGGCACTGGAAGGACCAGGCCTAGGGCTGTGGTTATTGATCCTAGGGGCCCCAGTTTTTGGAGTCCGATGTCCAGGTGTGGCCCCCATTACTGCACTAGTCCTATTCCCCCCAGGCATGATAAAATAAGCCTCTAAGTAAGGGGAGGAAATAGTGCTTAGGGAGAGAGATGCAGAGAGGAAACTGTCCCTTTAAGAACCAATTAACTATCTCTGCACAGGAAAGGGAAGAAAAACAGCTTTTTAAAACCTGCTGTAATCTTCTCTTTTCTCCCCTTATTAACTCTCTCTCTTACAAGAAACCACACCACAATATTGAAGGTCTTAAAGTAAGACACAGAGCTCCCAAGAATTGCAAATGACAAACGGAAATCAGGCTTAAATTAAAGTGAAACTAGAAGTAAAATAAACAGCCAGGAGTAGGGGAGGAGAGAGGGTCTGAGACTACAGTTTCCAGCCAGCCACAGTGTAGCTTTGCTGGGTTGAATCACTGCAGCCTCTGGGTGAAAAAAAAAACGGTTGTAAACCTGAAAAAGCACCTAAAACCCTCTAAAAACTCACAGTATACTCACAGTATACTCCCCCACAGATCCACAGCAAAATATACCAAATAAAGAAAGAATAAAGCTGATTCTTACCAAATGCCTGGGAGCTCTTCACACACGCTTCTGAGTGAGAAGCAAGAGATAGGTCAGGGAGAGAAGAGGAGGAGACAGAATGGGCAGTCAGGGGAATGGCCTGTACAGCTTGGGAGGCGGAGACAGGGGGAACCTGATAAGAAGCATCTGTGCGCGCGCCCCCTGTAAGCTAGGGATGCGCGCGCACAGGTTGCAAAACAGGCGCGGCTCTCACGGAGCAGGGGAAGACCGCAGGAGGAGGACGGAGCCAAGAGGAGGGGAATGCATGCGAGGCCTTTGCCCGTGCGATGGCCATAAAAGGCAGGGAGGAGCAAGCATGCGCATCCTCCGTGGGCTGAGGGGGTGCATGCACCGGACGCGCGGAATGCCGCCCGTGGGCACCACGCGAGGAGGAGGCAACAGGACCAATGGCACCACGGGGGAAGGTAAAGGAGCTACCGCGGGGGAGAGGGAGCGGGGAGGATCAAGGCAAGGTTTAAGGGAGCGCGTGGGTATGCGGGACCTGCGGGGAACGCGCTGCGGCAAGGGGAGAGAGGTAGAAGGTGAAGGAGAGGAGTGGGAAGGAGTAGAAAGGGTGACAGGAGATGGGAGAGAGGGACAAGGAGAGGAAGGAATCTCCTGAGTCGTCACACACAGCCAGCCAACTTCACAGCAATAACAAACAGATGAGATAACAGTTTTAAATTACCTTGTTCTCATAAATAAACTGCATAAGCACAGAGCTAGTTAATTTTAATGTGAATGCTTCACATTCTGTAAACTGTACGGGATAGGCTGTGCCCCTCCTTTCGTTAAGATAGAAATACCGCAAACGATAAGAATGTGTCCGGTTTAAAAAGTCTTTCGCCTGGCCAGTATGAATAAACCTTTCAAACAAAACCCAGGGACAGAGCTGAATATATTCGTTCCTTTCCGCTGTGATGTATTTCTATAAATTGGTGTACACCTTTTAAAACCTTTTAAAATTTAGATTTCATCATGAGCAACTAATATTTATATTTTTGTTGTAAATATCTGCAAATTCATTATTGGAGACCTATACACATATGATAATAAGCATGACCAACAGTATCTTTCACACAAGAAATCATTCAGGAAAAAATTCATCAGGGTTACAAACAAACTCTTTTACATAAAGTACAGTAGCGTGTTTTATTTTTTTTACAGAGACTTGCACTCTGAGCCCCCATGGGCGAAGCAGGACTTCCCTGCTTCTGACTCTGATAGTGGCACACTCTCTGCCAATGACCAAAACCACCACAATTAAAACAGACACCATTATTCAGAGCTATTCTTCCTGATTGATTTCTGGAACCAGCATAAGATTTCCGTCTATTCTGCCCTCTGCCTTGCAAATACATTGCCTTATTATCTTGCCGAGAACAACCTACTGCATAATCTACAAACGGGTCACAATAATAATCACCAGCCGTCTGAGCAACAAATTCCTCAGGAATCTGACTAGGTTTACACTCGCATTTAAAAACTTGTACATTCCTAGGCTTTCTTACAAAGTCCTTCTTACTCATGTAAGCACCCATTAGTAGCTTATAGATTATGATAAATAATTGCAGAAAATTAATCTTAGAATACTTATACTTTATACAATATACAATGGTCGTTCACCTAGATCAGAGATAACAGTCCAGTCGTGCACAAAATTTACTGGACTCTAACCAAAATTTTTGTCAAGGGCCTCTAACCCAATCCACAGTCACAAATTAGAAATTATCTGGTCTCTTGCCAGCATAATTTAGGTACTGAATTCCCAGAGGGGGGGTAAAACAATGTAAAAATCTCATATACTCACTTGCCACCTTTGTGAATTCCACTTCTTTAGGGAACGAATTCCCAAAAAGGGGTAAGACAGAAATAAAAAAATCTACTGATTTAGGGGTTGAATCCCCAGATGTGGTAAGACAGAAAAAAATCTCATATGTACTTACCACCTGTGGAAATCCCCACTTCTAGATGCCAAAACTGAAGGAAAACCTTTTCCTTGCCTAGGCTTCAGAACTAAAAGGAACCTTTCCTCTGCCAAAAGAGCTCAAGGCCTTGTGACTGGATATACACATCTGCACCGTCTGCAGCAGACTCCCCCAGGAAGCTTCCACGCACTGACACTTGTTATCTCCGATTTTGAAGAACTTACAGGCCCGGAAAACGAAGTAAATGAAACGTAAAGCAAGCCAGATTTCAAATTCCTTTGTCTCATTTATTAAGCATAGGGTTATGGTTTTTATACAGGAAAACAGAGGGGTTTCATTAGAGGCGTAACATAGGTGTAACCTGGGTGTGGCTTGGGCATAGCTTTGATTAGAGGCGTGATTTAGGGGCAGGACATATTAGTGGCATGATTTTGGGACGTGTTTCTCCCAATACAGACACTGTCTGAATACATAGCTTATTCATTGTCTGTTATCAAAAGAGACCTTGAATCTCTAGCAACTAAGTTATACGATTTTGCCTCTTTCAGAGAACCAGTCTATTGTATATTGACTAAAAGAGCAGGAACTGACATTATAAAAAGTATCTTAGCAATATCCTGAGCAGGGAGAAAGGAAAAGTAATTTGGCAGAAACTGAATTATATTTCAGCAAAAGGCTGACTACAGAATCTTAACTGGTTATGAACAGACAAAATGGATGCTTAACACAAGGGATGCTATTTGCACTCCCTAACGCTAATAAATGGCTAGGAAGAATTCAATCCTTCGGAGAATCCCATTCACCATTTAGTAAATAATTATAAAAAACACTTTATTCAACAAATATGCAAAGACCACAAATTCAATTTATTACTCTCTATTGAGATATAAAACAACATGTGTACATATGTTATAGTAACACACCAATGGTCCTATAAACATGTACCTCACAAGCCACTATATATCTTGGACTAGGTAAGGTGTACATATGTCTAAGCCACTTATTGGGCTCAGTGAACGCACAGTCTATGCTCGTAAAACTAGTGTTTTGTAACACTCCCCCTAGAGGGTATACCGACACTTGTAAACTCCTATGGGTTCATGCGCCACAGCCTGTTGATCAAACCGGCACAGTGTCAGCAGGATATATCTGGCAGTATCACACTCCTCTAACCACGGTTAGAAGCTGCAGCCCTGCTAAGGAAGTATACAACCTGGCATCTTAGATGTGCGCGATACAGCTCTCACTCGCCATTCCGTCCCTGCGCTCCCTGATGACGTCACAGGAGAGACGTCATAAAATCACCGACAATCGTTTCGCGCCCCCTGGCGCTTCCTCAAGGTAAAAGGGATACAACGAATAGATCATACCCCTGGTATTTTATGCAGAATGGCCAGAGGTGTGTCTTGCGACAGGGCCAATCAACACCAGTGGGAGTGGATTATGCAGATGTAGTATGGCTATGGTATGTGCCGTATTAACACTTTGTGTGCCAGCTAAACTCTGCATGTAATATGTAGTGTATCACACGTCCCTATTGCTGTTGCAAACTAGTGGACTCTGATGAGTGTCTTTATAGCCTCATATGATTACGGAAGTAGTATGCCATAGAATCTGATCGAGACATAGCAAGGTGTATACATGGAAAAACCCCCTTGATCAAAATAAGGGGAAAGGCATTGTGAATCACCTCCCAGATAAGTGACATATCCTCTTACCATCTCCATAATAGCTAAGGTTTAAGTATATGGGGAGGCGGATGTATAACCATGTAGGAGTGTGTGAACCTTACATGGCCGCCTCTAGGAGTCAAAACAGCCATATGGAGTTTAGAACCAAAGCTGTATACCCGGATCCCCAAAATGCTCTTATGGTGGAAAATGAAACCTAAATCATTAGGTGTAGTAATCTTGCTGAATGAACCCTGGGGGATGGTGAAGGAAGCAGTATCAAGAGTGTCATCACAGTGACATAAAGATAATCAGATTGGGGTACCCGGTCATAAAAACGCGGAATAAATATATCCCTTTTTGAGTCCCTTGGGTTGACGTGTCTGGAGTGTGAAGATCCATTTGCATTCACGCTGCATCAGACGCTTATCCCAGTCTCCTTTACGTGGACCCCATGGTAAGTGCTCTATCCCACAAAAAGTTAGATATTGTGGATCACCATTAAGTTGATCATGGATGTGGCGTGCGACTGGAGTATCTAAGTTGTACCTTATGGATCCTAAATGTTCAAGGACCCTCACCTTAAATGCTCTATATGTTTTGCCCACATATCGCATGACACATCTGCAGTTGATAAGGTAGACCACCCCCACTGTAAGACAATTGATAAAACTCTTAATGACATGATGATATGTATTGTCTAGTTGGCCTGGGATATTCTTCGTGACCTTCATGAAGGGAGACGCTCGACAGCGGCCACATGGATATGACCCAATTGATCTCCTGTCTCCTAACCATGTTCTTGGTGTTTGCATTGTGAAATGGCTATGGACTAACCTGTCTTTCAAATTTCTCGCCCTTCTACAGGTCTAGTTGGTCTTTCCTTTAACACCTGTCTCAGGTCGGGGTCATTCCTCAGAATATGCCAATGTTTGTTAAAGACATCACGTAATTCATTCCACTGGTTGCTGAAATTCCCAATAAATCTTATGGTTTTGTTTTCTTGTGACATCAATTGTTGTCTATCTCCCAAGAGCTGTGTGCGTGATGTGTCTCTTGCCCTTGTGTAGGCCTTATATATAGAATTCTTGTAATAACCACGCTCAGTAAATCTTAGATTCATATCCACCGCCTGTTGCTCAAACTCCTGTATGGTTGAGCAGTCACTGCGCAATCTTAGGAATTGGCCGGTGGGTATGTTTCTAATTATATGCTGAGGGTGATGGCTATCTGCACGCAAGAGACTATTTGTTGCTGTGGTCTTCCTATATATTGTTGTGGTCAGTTTCCCGTCTGTTTGTTTAGAGACGGTCAAATCCAAGAAATTCAGGGCGTCTCATTCACTTCCATTGTAAGTTTCAGATTATGGTCATTAGTATTCAGTACGTTGACAAATTGGTTTAAAAGTTGTTTTGGGCCGCTCCTTTACATGATAATCTCATCGATGTAGTGGCCCTACCATTCAACGTACCTTGAGTATTCATCCAGGGCATCACCGAAGACCACTGTCTCCTCCCACCAGCCCAGATATTAGTTGGCATAGGTGGGAGCACAAGTGTATTGTATGTCTTTATTTATATAGCGCCATAAATGTACATAGCGCTTCACAGTAGTAATACATATCATATAAATAACAACAAATATAAATAACAGATCATGGTAATAAGTGCTTCAGACATACTGTAAAAGTAACATTAAGGAAGAGGAGTCCCTGCTCCGAGGAGCTTACAATCTAATTGGTAGGTAGGGAGAACGTACAGAGACAGTAGGAGGGAATTCTAGTAAGTGCGTCTGCAGGGGGCCAAGCTTTATGTATAATGTGTTCATGATTATCCAGTGCTATTCATATGCTTCTTTAAGCAGATGTGTCTTAAGGTGAGTCTTAAAGGTGGATAGCGAGGGGGTTAGTCGGGTATTGAGGGGAAGGGCATTCTAGAGGTGTGGGGCAGAAAGTGAGAAAGGTTTAAGGCGGGAGAGAGCTTTAGATACAAAAGGGGTAGAAAGAAGACATCCTTGAGAAGAACGCAAGAGTCGGGATGGTGCATAGCGAGAAATTAGGCTGAGATGTAAGGAGGGGCAGAAGAATGTAAAGCTTTAAAAGTGAGCAGGAAAATTGAGTGTGAGATACAGGATTTAATCGGAAGCCAGGAGAGGGATTTCAGGAGGGGAGATGCGGAGACAGATTTAGGAAAGAGTAGAGCGATTCTGGCAGCAGCGTTTAGGATAGATTGTAGGGGAGACAGGTGAGAGGCAGGAAGGCCGGACAGCAGGAGGTTGCAGTAATCGAGACGTGAGAGAATGAGGGCCTGAGTCAGAGTTTTAGCAGTTGAGTAACAGAGGAAAGGGCATATCTTTGTGATATTGCGGAGGAAAAAGCAACAAGTTTTAGAAACATTTTGAATATGAGAGGAGAATGAGAGAGAGGAATCAAGTGTAACCCCATAGGCAGCGTGCTTGTGCTACTGGGTGAATGATCGTATTTCCAACAGTAATGTGGAAGGAGGTAGTAGGACCAGGTTTGGGAGGAAGTATAAGGAGCTCTGTTTTTGCCATGTTAAGTTTCAGTCGCGGATGGCCACCCAGGATGATATTCCAGAGAGGCATTCAAAAACTTTGGTCTGTATAGCAGGTGTAAGGTTAGGGGTTGAAAGGTAAATTTGTGTGTCGTCAGCATAGAGGTGATATTTAAACCCAAAAGATGTGATTAGGTCACCTAGAGAGAGTGTGTAAAGAGAAAAGAGAAGGGGTCCCAGGACAGAGCCCTGGGGTACCCCCACAGAGAGATCAATAGAGTAGGAGGCGGTGTTGGCAAAAGAGACGCTGGAAGTACGATGGGAGAGGTAAGAGGAGATCCAGGATAAAGCTTTATTCCGAATACCAAGAGTATGGAGAATGTGAAGGAGAAGAGGGTGGTCTACGGTGTCGAATGCTGCAGAGAGGTCGAGTAATATGAGCAGAGTGTAATGACCTCTGTCTTTGGCAGCATGGAGGTCATCAGTTATTTTAGTGAGGGCTGTTTCAGTAGAGTGAGCAGTGCGGAAGCCAGATTGTAGGGGGTCTAGGAGAGAATATGTGTTGAGAAAGTGTAGCAATCGAGAGAATACAAGATGTTCAAGGAGTTTGGAGGCAAAAGGCAGGAGGGAGACAGGTCGATAGTTAGAAGGACAGGTAGGGTCAAGCTTGCTGTTTTTGAGTAATGGTATAACGGTTGCATGCTTGAAGGAGGATGGAAAGGTACCAGAGTAGAGGGAAGAGTTAAATATCTGTGTGAGCATAGGGATTATAGAAGGAGCAAGAGGTTTTAGGAGATGGGAGGGAATGGGATCAAGAGGGCAAGTGGTAGAGGGAGAAGAGGAGATAAGCAGTGACACATCCTGCTCCGAGATAGCGGAAAAAGAGAAAGAAAGGCAGGAGGAGACTTGGGAAGCATTGTGGGATGGGAGGATGTAGAGGGAGAAAAGGGGTGGCCCGGTATTAAAGGGGTTGCACCCCATATGGCCATCCCCTGACCTCACCAGAGAGACAAGAGGTTAACTGGACTGCGGTCCAGGGATGAGGTTTGCCCCTTGTTATATCCTGAAAATGTATGTTCCCCTGTTCCCATGTTTCATTATAAGCATGTATTTTAATGTTTTAAAGTGCATTTCTGTATCTCCAGTTCTGGAGGTCGCAGAGAGTTCATATTTGGCCAATATGTGGAGTCACTGTAGGCATTAAAAACTGGCAAAGGTCGACCCACTGAGCCCACCAGAATGGAACTTATTAATATGTGTAGATATTAAAGAGTATATGAATTTTATTTTGGATCTGTTCTGAAAATGCAGACGCCATTTGCTAGGCTAACAGGTCATGAAGGGCAGACGGCTGAGTAGCCTAAGCACGGTGATCAAAAAGTAACTGCCTTGATTGTTACCCAATGTCTAGGGATTAAGTATTAGTCAATCAACAAACTCTGCCAGTCTAATTGTTACCTGAGGGCATGGGTTAGTCTGTTAGTCTGTGTCTCCACATTAGAGAGTGGATACAGATAATTGTTCACCAACAGGCTGTGTTCAATGTTAAGAATAGGGTTGCACAGGTATATAAACCGTGTCAACCCTACAGTTTTTAGTTGTGCTGGAGTTGTGCTTCTGATTCCATCTTGAATGTCACTGGACAAGCTCTATAATTAACTGGTGGCAAGCGGCAGGATTGAACTGGACCTGTGTTACAGTATACTGCGGGATACTGTAACATAGTAGGAACTTGATGGTAATTGCAAGTTCCTGGGACTAAATATATTGAACACGCAGTAGTGCAACAGTTAAAACAAGTTGTAAAACCACCTCACTGCTGCGACTGAACCATGAGCGAGGCTGAAGGCTCATCCAACATGTGGACCCGAGCTCAGCTGAAGGACAAGTGCCGTGAATATGGGCTACCCTATGAGAACCAGGAGGTCGCAGACATGGTTGACGCAATCGGTGACTATGAAGCCCGGCTTGCAGAGCCTCAGGATACGGCTCAGCTTGCCCTTTTACAGCCAACCGGAGATCAGGGAAGGAACCCAGTGCCAGGGTGGCGGAATCTCGGGGAGGGAACGAGTGCACCTCCCGGGAGCAGTGCAACAGGAGGGGTACTGGTTGCTGCGGCTACCAGTCCGTTCACCCCTGAAATGTTGGCACATTACTGCGTGGGGAGACAGAGGGACACCGGAGGAGCGGCTGCAGTTTATCACTATGGCAGTGAACAGACCCGCTTATTGCTCCCCTGTCCAACCCAACACAGATGAACTCAAGCTGGACCAGCACAGTCTCACCAAGTTCGTTGAAGGCACTGACCAGATTGACAGTTTCTTAAAGAACTTTGAAACGCAGTGACGGCGGTACAAAGTGCTTGCCCAGCATAGGGTTGCACGTTTGGACACCTTACTGTCCGGCTTGGCTAAGCAGACAATGATGGCGCTTCCAGATGAGTATGCTGATGACTATGACCACCTGAAAGAACTGTTATTGTTTCAGTACGGTTTTATCCCTGAAGCCTACCGGGGTAAATTCTGGCAGGAAGAGAGGCAGCCCCAGGAGTCCTATGTCACCTATGTGACCCGCATGGCTTTGTACGGAATACGCTGGGTGGAGGGCTATGAGGCACGGACTTACCAACGCCTGCTGGACCTCATCTTTCAGGAGCAGCTCATGGAGCAGTGCCCGCCGTCGGTGAGGGCTTGGGTGTACGACAAGAAGCCCAAGACTTACCAGGAGGCGGCGAGGCTTGCAGATGACTATGTGGCCAGCCGAGCCCTGATGACTGCCAAACCAGTAGCCAAGGCGGCGGTGGCGGCGGCACCGGTCAGAAAGTCTGCCAATACCCCCAAATGGACTCAGAGGCCACCTGCGGGCAGCAGTCCACCGAAGGCGGGGGAGCTCCGGCATGAGCGCCGGTGCTACAACTGCAACCGCCCTGGTCACATTTGACCAGATTGCCCGGAAGCCCTGCGTTCCGGCAGACCCCATCGGGGGCAACGCACCCCAGCTGTAAAGCCGGTAGCCCGCGTGAGGGTGGCTTCCACCAAAGACTCCGGACCGGTCATGGAACCAACTCCCAGCGAGACATCCCATGCAGCACCTGTCCCGGTTTCATCGGTGCCCACAGCCAGGAGCGGAGGACATCTCAGCGCGGACCTGCAGCAGATGGACGGCCAGAGCAGACATCTCACCCCGGTCACAGTCGGTAACCGGCAAGCAATCGGCTTGCTGGATTCAGGAGCTGCAGTGACCCTGGTCCGACCTGATATGGTCCAGCCAGAGGAATTGATCCCAGGCCCTGGGATACAGATCAGTGTGGCCGACGGAGAGCCACGCTTCCTGCAAGTGGCCAGAATCTTTTTGGATTGGGGGGAGGGCCAGGGTGTGCGGGAGGTTGGGGTTTTACCCGGTTTGGATGCCGATGTTCTTCTTGGCAATGATCTGGGACCGATGACCTGCACCTATGACCGAGTGCCCAAGCCCGCTGCAGTTGCGGCGGATACCCGGAGCCAGACAGCGGCAATGGCGGTGGCGCCAGTCCCCCAGCCATTGGGACCAACGTTAGCGGAGGGTGCAGAGGAGCCCGGGGAGGTAAGCCAGGATCAGTTGCAACCACAGACTGACTTACTGTTTCCCCTCCCCCTTCCCCATTCTCCGGACAATGACATGACTGGGGGTTGGCCAGAATTAGGAGCCCAGTTTAGGGAGGCAGTGAAGACAGACCCTACCCTGGCCGGCGTGAGACTTCGGGCGTCCGAATCTCAGGCAGGGAAAGGCACTGAGCACCGCATATGGGATAAGGGACTCCTGTATAGAGAAGGTAACCCAGGGATAGAGGAGGGATTGACCGGTAAGCGACAGCTAGTAGTGCCCCAGGGGTACAGACAGCAACTGTTATGGGTAGCTCACTCTATTCCGTTAGCGGGACATCAGGGGGTCAAAAGAACACGAGCCCGGTTATTACAGCGTTACTACTGGCCGGGGGCATCTCGAGATGTGGGCAATTTCTGCCGCTCTTGTGATGCCTGCCAGCGAGTGGGTAAGGTGGGCGACCGTGTGAAGGCACCCCTGAAACCCCTACCGATAATAGGGGAACCCTTCCAGAAAGTAGCGATGGATCTTGTAGGACCCCTTATGATTTCTAGCAGGCAGGGAAACACGGTGGAGCAGGTGGAGATAGGGACACAGTTGAGTGCTAGGCAGAAGGGAGAAGCCAGGGACATGCTAGCTAAGTATGGGGCCCTCTTCACTGACATGCCAGGGACCACACATCTCACAAAACACCCAGTGCTCACAGAGGACCTGCAGCCTCTGCATAAGCACGCTTATAGAGTGTCAGCAGAGGTCAAGACCAGTATGGAGAGGGAGATAGAGGAGATGCTGACCCTAGGGGTAATTACTCTGTCCCAGAGTCCTTGGGCAAGCCCGGTAGTTCTAGTCCCTAAGAAGGACAGGACCACCCGGTTTTGTGTGGACTACCGCTTGCTCAACGCTGGGACGGTGTCAGATGCCTACCCCATGCCCCGCATGGATGAGTTACTAGATGAACTCATGGGGGCAAAGTATCTGACCACTATGGATTTGAGCAAAGGCTATTGGCAAATCCCCCTGAGACTGGAGGCTAGGGAGAAGTCAGCATTCATCACTCCAAGTGGCCTCTATGAGTTTTTGGTGATGCCATTTGGGATGAATAATGCCCCGGCTACCTTCCAACGCCTGGTCAATGGGTTACTGGAAGGGATGCAGAGCTATGCCAGGGCTTACTTAGATGACATTGCTGTCTTTAGTAATTCCTGGTACTCCCATTTAGGACATGTAGCTGCGGTGCTAGATAGGATCAGGGAGGCTGGGTTTACCTTGAAACCCACTAAGTGTATGGTAGGGATGGCAGAGGTCCTGTACTTAGGGCACAGGGTGGGTGGAGGGCACCTCAAACCAGAGCCAGCCATGGTAGAAGCCATAGATCAGTGGCCTGTTCCAAAAACCAAGAAACAGGTCATGGCATTTTTGGGCACCGCAGGGTACTATAGGAAGTCTGTCCCACAGTACAGCGCCGTGGCCAAACCCCTGACTGATTTGACTAAGAAGCAACTCCCTGTGCTTATCACCTGGACTCCTGCCTGTGAAACTGCTTTACAGGCACTAAAAACTGCGATTTCTGGGGCCCCCATACTGGCTGCCCCAGACTATACTAAACATTTCCTCATACAGACTGATGCCTCGGACTATGGCACTGGGGCTGTGTTGAGCCAAGTGGGGGACGACGGTAGAGAGCACCCTGTGGTGTACCTCAGCCGAAAACTACTTCCCAGAGAGGTGGCCTATGCCACCATTGAGAAAGAGTACTTGGCCATTGTGTGGGCACTCAAAAAACTCCAGCCCTATGTGTACGGAAGGGCTTTCACGGTCCTCACAGACCACAACCCCATGAGTTGGCTGCAGAGGGCATCAGGGGAGAATGCCAAGTTGCTAAGGTGGAGCTTGGCCTTGCAAGAGTTTGAGTTTACTATTCAGCACAAAAAGGGTAGTGAAAAAAGCAATGCTGATGGACTTTCACGTCAGGACTATCCATCTGAGACTGAGTTCGTTAAGGGTGCCAGCAGTGCCCCACTCCTCGTTAGGGCCAGTGGGCCACAGGTCACCCATTAAGAAGGGGAGGTGTAGAGGGAGAGGGGGGTTGGCCCGGTATTAAAGGGGTTGCACCCCATATGGCCACCCCCAGACCTCACCAGGGAGGCAAGGGATTAACTGGACTGCGGTCCAGGAATGTGGTTTACACCTTGTCATGTCATGAAAATGTATGTTCCCCTGCTCCCATGTTTCATTATAAGCATGTATTTTAATGTTTTAAAGTGCATTTCTGTATCTCCAGTTCTGGAGGTCGCAGAGAGTTCATATTTGGCCAATATGTGGAGTCACTGTAGGCATTAAAAACTGGCAAAGGTCGACCCACTGAGCCCACCAGAATGGAACTTATTAATATGTGTAGATATTAAAGAGTATATGTATTTTATTTTGGATCTGTTCTGAAAATGCAGACGCCATTTGCTAGGCTAATAGGTCATGAAGGGCAGATGGCTGAGTAGCCTAAGCACGGTGATCAAAAAGTAACTGCCTTGATTGTTACCCAATGTCTAGGGATTAAGTATTAGTCAATCAACAAACTCTGTCAGTCTAATTGTTACCTGAGGGCATGGGTTAGTCTGTTAGTCTGTGTCTCCACATTAGAGAGTGGATACAGATAATTGTTCACCAATAGGCTGTGTTCAATGTTAAGAATAGGGTTGCACAGGTACTGTCGCGGCCGAGTTTATTCGAGCATTTGCCCGGTCTCGGCCGCGACAGTAACCGGGCGTGCGCCGGGGTGTCCCGAACGCGCGCCGAAGCCTCGGAGGAGCGGCCCTCCGATCGGGGCTTCTCCCTCGCCTCTCCGGGTCCGCCGGGCCCCCTGGAACTCCCCACCGCCGTCCCATAGATCACGGCACACCAGGGCTCCCTCGGGGAGCCCTGGGCATGCGCGCAGAGGGCGCAGGTACCCGATGAAGCGTGACCGCGCATCGGTGACGCGCGGCACGCCGAGGGAGTGGGGCTAGCAAGCCGGTGCATCCCCCGGCTTGCGGAACTAGCCCTGCTCGAATAAATCGTGTCGGTAGTGTATATAAACCGTGTCAACCCTACAGTTTTTAGTTGTGCTGGAGTTGTGCTTCTGATTCCATCTTGAATGTCACTGGACTGCTGGAGAATTGCTAGCTGATACTTCTCCATCCCCCAACCCTAAGTAAGTGTTATCTTCTTGTCTGTTAATTGTACTATATTGATGTGTTCACCTTTTTTAAGGAATAAATTACATTTTATTATATCTAAGCCTTGTTCAGTTCAACCCAGATATTTGGTGTTCATTATATCTTGTCATAAGCTACCGTGACAGAGGAGGCAACAGATGGGATGTTCTGCCGTATGGATTCCACCTTTTCCTTTAAAAAGTCAGCAAAGTCCTGAGGTGAGATGGAGGAAGAAGAGGAGGCAGCTGAGTGTGGTCTGAGTAGAGAGTCAAAGACAGAAAAGAGACGGCGTGGGTTAGACTTGTGTGTGTTGATTAGTGATGAAAAGTAGGTTTGTTTAGCCTGAGAGAGGGCAGAGTTGAAACAGGAAAGCATAAATTTGTAGTGAATGAGGTCTGCGAGCATATGAGATTTCCTCCAGAAGCGTTCAGAGGAACGAGTGGAGAAACGCAGCATACGTGTGTGGGAGTTTAGCCAGTGTCTGGGGTTAGAAGGGCGAGGCGGCAGAGAGAAAGCGGGGCATGAAGATCAAGAGAGGAAGATAAGGCAGAGTTGTAGTTCCTGACCAGGTTGTCAGGGTCTGAAGTAGAACTGAGAGAGGAGAGGGAGGAGCGTAAAGTGGAATCAAGAGCTATTAGGTTAATAGAGCGCAGGTTTCTGCAAAAACGAGGGCGAGGTGGAGATGGAGATGGAGAGAAGCGAGAGAGCAAAAATGAGATGAGGTGATGGTCAGAGAAAGGAAAGGGGGAAATGGAGAAATCGGAGAGAGAGAAGTTTTTAGTGAAAACCAGGTCTAGGTAGTGTCCATCCTTGTGGGTGCTGGCTTCAGTCCACTGTTGAAGGCCAAAAGAAGAGGTTAGAGAAAGAAAGCGGGAAGCCCAAGGGAGAGAGGGGTCATCAATGTGGCAATTGAAGTCCCCAAGGAGAAGAACAGGGGAGTCTGAGGAGAGAAAGAAAGAGAGCCAGGATTCAAAGTGAGAGAGAAAGGCAGAAGGGGGGATGAGTAGAGGAAGGTGGGCGATAGATGATCACCACATGGACCGGGAGAGGAGAGAAGATCTGGACTGTGTGAACCTTAAAGGAGGGAAAAGCAAGAGAGGGAGGAATACGAACGGTTCGGTAGCGGCAGAGAGAGGAGAGCAGGAGCCCCACGCCTCCACCCCTGCCATCAGGGCACGGAGTGTGGGAGAAGGAAAGGCCACCATAAGAGAGGGCAGCTTCCAGAGCAGAGTCAGACTGAGTGAGCCAGGTCTCAGTTATGGCAAATAGGAGCAGAGAGTGAGAGAGAAAGAAGTCATGCACAGAGAGGAACTTGTTAGAGAGGGAGCGAGCATTCCAAAGGGCACAGGAGAATTGGAGAGAGGAGGGAGGGTGGCAGGGGATGGGTATGAGGTTGGAGGGGTTTACACCAGAAGGAGTAGAAGTTGCATGTGGAAGGCGAGGACGAGAGCAAGTAGAAATAAGGCAGGGACCAGGATTGGGAGAGATATCCCCAGAAGCGAGGAGAAGCATGGACAGAAAGAGAATGTGTGAGGATGATTTGTAGGGGTGTGTTTTAGTGCAGGAGGTATAGCTGTGTGGTGTCAGAGGGCGCAGGTAAGAGAGGAGTTCATGTGAACTGAGAAGTGGTGAAGTAAGGAGAGATGGCGAAATATGAATAGAGTTAGAGACATGATGAGGCTGGTGGAAGGAAGTGCATAATTTGAAAATAAGTGAGGTTACAGCAAATATAAAAAGTAAAGGCGGCATCCCAGCAATAGTAACGTGCTGAGATGTGCAGTCTGGGATGATATACTCCTTTCCAGCGTAGTTCAAATGCAGGAATCAGAAGCAGTAGATTGTGTCCACTTTTTCCTCTTCTTTTTGAACTTCCTTTTTTAAACCTCCACACTACTTTAAAGATTTCTATTTAAAAGCATTTCAGCAGGCAGCAATGGCTGTTGTGAGTTTACTTATATACTCTTACACAGTCACCTGGCTGGACTAAACAACTTAATTAGCACATGTGAGGGACGTTACAGCAAATGGTTTGAAAGACGAATTAAATTAAGACACAGCAGGGTATGATGATTGCAGGACAGACAGACAATTTGAGATGTTTTTACCTGAGAAAAGACAAGAGATGAGATGAGAAGCAGATCAATAGTCCCAATTTCCTTTTTTAAACCTCCACACTACTTTAAAGATTTATACTTAAAAGCATTTCTGCTTAGAACCACATAGCGGTGCCCCGGATCTGATGATAGATCTTCTGGTCAAATAGGAAATAATTCCTTGTCAACACAAAATCTAACAGTCGGATGACGAAATCATTGTGTGCGTAGCAACTGGTACCACGCTGAATGAGGAAATGTATCACAGCTTTAAGACCAACTGGGTGGGGGATACTCATATATAGCCCCTCCACATCCAGTCCCACAAGAAGTGTGTTAGGGCTCACCACTACATCTTCCAGTCTCAACAGAACATCTTTTGTATCTCTTAGAAAAGATGGCAACGAATTCACAAATGGACGGAGAAAGGTATCAAGATACTTGCTAGCATTTGCCGTTAAATTGCCAATTCCCGAGACAATTGGTCTCCCGGGAGGTGGCAATATTTTCTTATGTATTTTCGGCAAATGGTAAAATGTGGCAATTTGAGGACATTTCACCATGATAAATTCCAATTCCTTCTTAGAGATGACCTTATTGTTCAGACCCTCGGTAAGGATATTCAGAAGTTGTGTTTTAAACAGAGAAGTAGGATCCTCTGATAATACCCTAGAGCAGGCCTGCACAACTCGTAAAGTGCGAAGGGCCGAACTGCTCCAAGGAAAAATAAATTGGGCCGCACGGGTAAAATAATCATCATCATCATCATCTCTCCTCCAGCACCCATCATCATCCTCATATCTCCCCCAGAACCCAACACTATCAACCATTGCGATACTCCCCATCTATCTCTCATACCCCCATCTCTCCCCCTCACCCACACACAATACACCCCTCCACATCAAACACACAATACCCCCCTCCACATCAAACACACAATACCCCCCTACACCCCACACACATCCCACCACCCCCTGCAGCTCACATCCCTCCCCCCTGCAGCTCAGATCCCTCCCCCCTGCAGCTCACATCCCTCTGCCCCCTTGCACCTCACATCCCTCTGCCCCCTTGCACCTCACATCCCTCCCCCCTGCAGCTCACATCCCTCTGCCCCCTTGCACCTCACATCCCTCTCCCCCCTTGCACCTCACATCCCTCTCCCCCCTTGCACCTCACATCCCTCTCCCCACTTGCACCTCACATCCCTCTCCCCCCCTGAACCTCACATCCCTCTCCCCCCTTGCACCTCACATCCCTCTGCCCCCTTGCACCTCACATCCCTCCCCCCTGCAGCTCACATCCCTCTGCCCCCTTGCACCTCACATCCCTCTCCCCCCTTGCACCTCACATCCCTCTCCCCCCTTGCACCTCACATCCCTCCCCCCTGCAGCTCACATCCCTCTGCCCCCTTGCACCTCACATCCCTCTCCCCCCTTGCACCTCACATCCCTCTCCCCCCTTGCACCTCACATCCCTCTCCCCCCTTGCACCTCACATCCCTCTCCCCACTTGCACCTCACATCCCTCTCCCCCCCTGAACCTCACATCCCTCTCCCCCCTTGCACCTCACATCCCTCTCCCCCCTTGCACCTCACATCCCTCTCCCCCCTTGCACCTCACATCCCTCTCCCCCCTTGAACCTCACATCCCTCTCCCCCCTGAACCTCACATCCCTCTCCCCCCTGAACCTCACATCCCTCTCCCCCTTGCACCTCACATCCCTCTCCCCCCCTTGCACCTCACATCCCTCTCCCCCCCTTGCACCTCACATCACTCTCCCCCCCTTGCACCTCACATCCCTCTCCCCCCCTTGCACCTCACATCCCTCTCCCCCCCTTGCACCTCACATCACTCTCCCCCCCTTGCACCTCACATCACTCTCCCCCTTGGGTGGGTGACAGTGACTGGGTGACAGTGACTGGGTGGGACACAGTGACTGGGTGGGTGACAGTGACTGGGTGGGTGACAGTGACTGGGTGGATAGGTGGGTGACAGTGACTGGGTGGATAGGTGGGTGACAGTGACTGGGTGGGTGACAGTGACTGGGTGGGTGACAGTGACTGGGTAGGTGACAGTGACTGGGTGGGTGACAGTGACTGGGTGGGTGACAGTGACTGGGTGGGTGACAGTGACTGGGTGGGTGACAGTGACTATGACAGTGACTGGGTGGGTGGGTGACAGTGACTTGGTGGGTGACAGTGACTGGGTGGGTGACAGTGACGGGGTGGGACACAGTGACTGGGTGGGAAGAGTGACTGGGTGGGACACAGTGACTGGGTGGGACACAGTGACTGGGTGGGTGACTGGGTGGGTGGGTGACAGTGACACTGACAGTGACTGGGTGGGTGGGTGACAGTGACTGGGTGGGTGGGTGACAGTGACTGGGTGACAGGGTGACAGTGACTGGGTGGGTGACAGTGACTGGGTGGGTGACAGTGACTTGGGTGACAGTGACTTGGGTGACAGTGACTAACAGTGACAGTGACTTACCTTGACCCGGGTGGGTGCAGGTTGCCGCCGGACGCTTGCTCCTCCTGCCCCCGATATCCCTGCGGCAGCTGCCTGGGACGGGAGGTGGGCTTGGGGGCGCGGGTTGGGGGAAGGGGGGGGGAGGAGGGCTCGTGGGGGACGCGAGAAGCTGGCCGCGGAGGGAAGCGGTGAGAAGCAGGCCGCTGGAGGAGCTGAATTATTTAATTATTACTTCCCCCTCCGGCCCACGTTGGGAGCAGGGGGGGGGAGCGGGCCCGCAGAGGAGCTGCGTGTTGCTTCCCCTTCCGCCCCGAGTTGGGAGCAGGGAAGGGGGAGGGGAGCGGGCCCGCAGAGGAGCTGCATGTTGCTTCCCCCTCCGGCCCACGTTGGGAGCAGGGAAGGGGGAGGGGAGCGGGCCCGCAGAGGAGCTGCGTGTTGCTTCCCCCTCCGGCCCACGTTGGGAGCAGGGAAGGGGGGGGGGGGAGCGGGCCTAGCGCATGCGCGCCGGGACCGCAGGGAATTGGCGCCATTTTTTTTTCAAAGTTTTTTTTTTTTTCAAAGTTTTTTTTTTTTTTCAAAGTTTTTTTTTTTTCAAAGTTTTTTTTTTTTTTTTAAATCTCATCGAGGGCCACACAGAGAGGCCAGGCGGGCCGCATGCGGCCCGCGGGCCGCGTGTTGTGCAGCCCTGCCCTAGAGCTATTAGGGTATGACAATAGGCATCTACACTCGACCTTATACTCGTCTTTGTTGAGTATAACCACATTACCCCCTTTATCTGAGGGCTTGATCTCAATTAAAGGGTCTTTTTCTAAATCGTGTAGTGCGATACGTTGTAAATATGTAAGGTTCTGTCTCTTAGTACTCATTGGTAGTTTCATGATGTCTGCTGTTACAACTTTTACAAAGACGTCCACATTTGTACAGAATTCGGAGGGAGGAGTGAAAATGGATGAGCTTTTAAGGTCCGTGAATGGACCCTCTCCTGGAGTCCCATTGCATTCTGCAACCAGATCTTCCAACATGTCAATGTGTTCAAGTTCACTATTTGTCAAAATCTCAAGTGCTGTCCCCCGTACTGAGTTATGTCTCCGTCTTTGAAAAAATTTATGGACTAAAAGTTTTCTAGAAAATAAGTTTAAATCCTTTATACAATCAAATTGAACCAGGTCACCTGTGGGGGAGAAAGATAAACCTTTGCTCATTACTTCTAAATGATGTACATCGGGTACTTTCTTCGACAGGTTAATTATCTGTTTCTTTTCTTCCGTCCCCTGTATGTTCTCCTTGGTTGTCCCTGTGGTTGATAATAAATAATAAATAAAGGTATTATGCCCGGCTGGTTAACCCTAACCTTGTTGGGGCTGAAGGGCTTAAATTGTATGATCACCATAATACCATGTTTTCCCCTACACTATCTTTATTATCCCTGTTTTGCATCCCTAGAAGCTAGCTGCAGTAGCATGGTGAATGAATGGGAAATGGGCAAACTGTTTTCGTGACACAAGGCGAAGCTTCTAGCGCTGTGCCAAGCGCTAATTGCGTAAGTGTGCCTGCGAGTAAGTGGCTGCATTGAAGATGGGTATCATTTCCTAGACCACATAAGTCGAAACCGCAAAGTCAATTGAATAAGTGGTCTGCGGTCGAGCTGAAGTACCTGAGTGATACAATGCATCCAGCCATCTTTTTATCCACTTAAATTGAATTGGAGAAGTGCGTCTGCGGTTACCGATCAGAGCCAGCATGGATACATTGTATGCCGGCTTGTAACCCAGAACAATAATAGGTCAAACCACAAACCACATCACATGCAATTAAGTGGATAACTTGCGCTAGGAAAGAGCTAGCACTCTAATTCTTGGAGTGCAGCTAGTTAACAAAGTAACACAAAAATAGGGGCACATGGAAAGAAACAAAAAGCCCAGGGTAATACACAATTATGCTTTATATATTAAAATGGGGAACAAATAACACTCAAATGAAAGTGGATACAATTATCCCAATGACCAAAACACACTCTGAGGTGGAGGTTCCGTTACCAGAACCTAGGGGGACAGGAGAGTTCCCAATTTTAATAAGGGAAGGGGTCCTGCACCAGTTCGTAAAGCTGAAAACTCACACTCTCTCCCGTCCGTTTCCTCGTGGTGTGTTTGGGTTGCAGCTACCGGATGTCCGTCGTCACGTCGCTGCGTTGATGTCACCGCTACGTGTTTCATGTCTGATTGGCACTTCTTCAGTGAGAATATTGTTTATATAGGATTTTATTAGTATAGACAGTATATTAATTATATATCAAAGTAAAGATCTTTTATGAAGTTTACATTAAATATTATGTTGTCATTATTATAAATGAATTATTTATGTATGTATTTTTATAAATGTTTATGTATATTAGTATTGTTTGTTATGTATATGGTCTTTCTATATACTGTGTCTATATGTTTTATGGTTGTATTTATGTTTTAATTGCTGACTAATTGGAAGTATGCAGATAGGAAAAAGCAGGCACAGGCAACCACACAGGATCAGCAATAAGGATTAGTAAAGAGAGCTAATTCCCATAAAAAGTGAATTTAATGGATTCTACAGAAAAAATACAACAATATTGTGGGGTACCAGACCCCCCCACCAACGCGTTTCGAGCGCAAGCTCTTTTTCAAGGTGACTTACAGTACTCACCCTGCCGTTTTTGTAGTCCCCAGAAGCGCGCCAAAAATCATTGCCAAACACTTCCTGAAACTCTCAGGAGCGACGTCGGCGTGATGACGTCAGCGCGCGACAGGGGGAGTACAGAAAAAATGTCAAAATTTTACAACTTTATTAAACAAACATTTTTAGCATTAAAAATCGACGAGAGCATCTTTTCTATTGGTGAAAAACCCTAAAAGAACTGGTATTACTACAAACCTATAGAAAAAAATAGTTAGATAAGACATACATATACACATTTCTGAATAAAACATTCAAAGAAAACATGCCTATAAAACGGATGGATCTGGATTGTAAAGTGTGCATAATCTAAGTCATACTGTAGATCGATTTGACTACACTCTATAGTTTCAGATAATCAGATTCAAACCGTTTAGCTAATGAGAAAGTACAATATTATTGCATTGGGAAGCATTTTCAATTGACTTGGCCATTATTAAAACTGTATATAATATAAGATGTAATGGTTATATCTTTGAATTAAATGATGATCTTATCAATAACAATGATATACATAATACGTTGTCAATTGACCTGGTGAGTACCTGAAAAACATGATATGCCCAGAGTAAAGTATCTTAAAAATCTATTTAACACATTTGTCTAACACATTGGGTACAGATGTGGACAATTGAATTGGGGAATCAAACTTGGAAGGTCTGTGCATATACCGTTTGTTGATTCCCATTGGTGTAAAACTTGCTAGCTTAGGTATAAGTAATATCCGGAGCCTGCTGCCCAAACTGGATGAACTAAGGGCATGGTACATCCCTTGAAGAAGTGCGCGCATGCGCACGAAACGCGTTGGGAAGATACCGTTTTTAGAAGCATTTGACTGCATCTGGAGCTGGTGAGCACACTATACGGTCAGGAGGCAAGGGAGAGGAGTTACATGCCCGGATTGGGAGGATAGGAGACCGGCAGGAGAGGAGAGCGCGACGCCACGTCCAGGAGGCTCTACACAGCATCTGACACACGTGGGGAAGCCGGAGAGAGAGCTACGGCCGCCATCTTGGATTCGTAAAAGTGATTCCAGTCCTGCTGCCTTTTATTGTCCACAATTCTGTGAGTAGGGTAACGATTTTACCCCCCCCCCCAGATTGGTGTGTGTGACAGCCACATCCAGAGTCCAACATTAGTTGATAATAAATAGCTTTTTTATTATTTTTAGTCTGGCTTGTTGTTGTTGTTAGTCTGTCTTGTATGTTTTATGTTGTTAGTGTTATATGTTTTTATGTCCCTATATATTGGCATACTGCACTATAATTATTTCTTTTTATTTTTCATATACCACGTCACGTCCTGGAGAGAGTTTGCAATTGCCTACCCACCTTTGTCATCCAAGGACTTTGATTTGGACTATTCACTATATGGTTTGATTCATTTTTATTGTTTGGCGCCGACATTGTCTTTTTTCCTTTCACTTGTGTTACTGACTGTACAGTCAGTTGTTGTCTGGCTGCCAATTTTTATTAATTGTCCCATAGGGGCTTATGTTCTTTAGCGCTGTTTTGCACCGTCTTTTTTGCTTTTGCCTTATGCATAAACCCAAAGCCATCGTTCTTACAGAAACATGGCTAAGCCCTAAAACCCCTGATGCAAATATCGCCATTCAGGGATACTCCATTTTTAGGAGAGATAGGTCAAAGTGAGGAGGAGGGGTGTTATTTTATATTGCAGACACCTTACAATTTACAATGTTAAATTGCCCCCCAAGCCCACCCTCTTTTGAAATTCTAGTTGGCAAAATCTGCCTCCCCTTTTCTAAGCCCATCTTGCTCGCTGGCATCTGCCGCCCCCCTAAAGCCCCTCTGCAATCCCTGACTGATATTACCCAGTCTCTTGGCTCCATTTCCTCTCTGAATGAGAAGAGTGACTGTGACGGGGAGGAAAGGGTTAATACCTGATTTGCTATGCATTACTGTTGTTGCCCTGTCCCCGCCATTTTTATTCCCCATGTGCAGGCCATTCCCTGTCTGCGAGGGTAAAAGACAAGATGCATTGCTTGCCATACACTCTAACCAACACATGATAGAAGGTCTTAAATGTAAGGTAGGAGGTATTTTTTTTGTAAGTCTAAGCAGGAATTACTTGGACATCCAGCTGTGATATGGGTGAATGAGCTTCGGTATTTTTATGACCAAGCCTGAAAGGGTTGTAATTATTTTTATGATGGAGCCTCAAAAGGCTCCCACAGATTTAGAGTCCCCCTGTCTAAAAGAGTGTCAATTATGACAATACCCAGAGGCCCATAATGTATACAATACTGACATACTGATGCACAGCAGATGTCAGGCTAGTGACACCTCTAAGTCAGAGACAAGACACAGTGGCCCCAAGAAATGGGTGTAGCCCAGGTATGCTAAGTGGCATGGGCGTCAACCTGACCCATGCGTCCTGCCCACCGGACAGCCCTTTTGACCGGTCTTATGAACTGTGGGTCAATTGGCTATTTGTGATTTTTTTTGTTCCCACAAGGGGATTGGATCCAACATGATAAAGATAGCTTTGGCCAGTCTATAACTGTGGCTTCCCAGGTATTTCCCAGTGTGATTCCTGAATTTTAATCCATGATGTAAAGATGCAAGACTTTGTTCCAGTACAGCAGCAACCAGTCCAGGAGTGAAGGGGTTAATAACCACATAACCACAGGACTTTTAAAACCAAGGCTGCATTTCTTGCACTGGCAAGCAAAGGACAATTTCTTTCGTTCCAAGGACAATTTATTTTGTTTCCTGATCCCAGTGAGTGTGGTTTTAAGTGTATTCTGCAGATGTCGTGTGTTTGTCTATTAAGGAAATAAATCACAATTTATTTTGCAACTTGTTCTGTTCAATCAAGTACCCAGAAATAACCATTCCTTGCTAGACTGGATTCTCTCCTCAAACCCCAGCAGAATCCAATCCTCTGGCATCCGTCCTGATAATTTCAGTGACCATGCAATTTTGTACTGTGTAAGGAAAATTAAACCGCCCCATTCAAGCCCTACAGTTCTCCTCACCGGAACATTTAAAAACTTTAACCCACAACAGTTTCTGGATGACCTTACCAACTGCCCATGGCACAGAATCGATTTAATTCCCGACCCTGATTCTGCGCTCGACTATTTCCAATCCGAGATCTTAAAACTCTGTGATACCCATGCTCCACTACGAAAAATAAGGGGACGGGGGGCCCATTCCATGGGTTACAACTGCCCTTATTGCCCTCTACCAGCTCAGGGATACCTTGTGGAAAAACTACAAAGTAACTGGCACTACCAAGGATCTCAATCACAACAGATGCCTGCGGAACATCTGCACAATGCAAACAAGGCATGCAAAAGCACAATATTACTCTGACAATCTCCACCAGAATACATCAAACCCAGCTAACTTCTGGAAGGTTATCAACAATATATTCCAGCCTCCTAACCATCAACAACCAAGTAATATCACTAAGGGGGATATTACTCTGACAAACCCCACCGACATTGCCAATGCATTCAATGATTACTTTGTGGGGTGTGCCACTAACTTATTAGCGAAACGCAGCACAAACCACAAACCTGGATCTCATCCTGGGAGTATCCCTACAGTCCCACCCCCTCCCAACACTGCCCACAATTTTCAATTTGACCCAGTATCTGAAGAGGAGATTATACAAGCGCTCCTCAAACTAAAACTAAGCAGCCATTGCGGACCTGACTTACTACAATCTAGGTTCCTACGACTTGGTGCCCCAGCCATTGCCAAACAAATTGCTTCCATAGTCAACTCTATCCTGTCTGCAGGCCATATCCCTAAGACCTGGAAAACAGCCAGAGTTGTCACAATCTTCAAAAGTGGGGACAAAAACACAGTCTCAAACTACAGACCAATCTCACTTCTCCCAATTCTATCCAGTCATGGAAAAATGTGTCCACTCCCAATTAATCGATTACTATACCAAAGCAAATTTCCCTAGCCAATTCCAATCTGGCTTTCGTCCCAAACACTCCAACGTAACTACCCTGCTAAAAGTTTGCAATGAAATCCAGTGTGGAATGGAACGGGGACAACTCACTGGTGCAGTATTCCTAGATTTTGCAAAGGCTTTTGATACTGTTGATCATGCTATCCTGCTTAACAAACTCCAGAGCTCTGGAATAGGGAAGCATGCTTTAAACTGGTTTCAGTCCTACTGTACCTATTACTGTAGGTAGATCTCAACATGTGTCCATCTCAGGCTCTAACTCCAACCCCCTGGATATCAACTGTGGTGTGCCGCAAGGCTCTGTTCTGGGGCCCCTACTCTTCTGTGTTTATTAATGATCTTCCCAAAGCTTGTAAGGAAGCCTCAATACACATGTATGCAGATGACACAATCCTGTATGCACACAGCCATAGCCTCTCTGACCTTCAACACACACTTCAGTCTGACTTTTTGAGACTCGAAAACTGGATTTCCCAAAACAAACTGTTTTTAAACACTGACAAGACTGTAACAATGGTATTTGGGACCAAGACTAAATTTTTAAAGCTTCCAGCGACTGAGCTCCTGATTAGAACCAATGCTAACACTACCCTAACCCCTGTCACTAGTTTTAAATACCTGGGCTTATGGTTTGACTCCCACTTAACATTCGGAATGCCCATTGATACCCTGACTACCAAGACCTATGCCAAACTAGGGATACTTTACAGGAACAAATCCTTCCTAAGTCTCCTGGTCAGAAAGCGTATCGCACAGCAGATGCTAATGCCAATTATTGACTATGGAGACACAGTATATGGCTCGGCACCTCAAACCCACCTTAGCAAACTTGACACCCTCTACAATTCAATTTGTCGTTTTGTTCTCCAATTTAACTACAACACACATCACTGCTAAATGCTCAAAGAACTAGATTGGTCATCACTAGAGTCTAGGCGCAAAGTTCACCTTTCCTGTCTTGCCTTTAAATTCTTTATGGGCAAGCTACCCAGCTACCTGAACAAGCTCCTCACCCCTACCACATGCAGCACTTATCATCCGAGATCTGACTCCAAAAAACTGTTCATGGTCCCAAGGCTCAACAAAGTACCCGGCCATTCCTCCTTCTCTTACCGTGCACCCCAAAACTGGAACAACCTACCGGAGACTCTCACATCCACCACCAGTTTAAGTTCTTTCAAATCTAAGGCTTTCTCACATTTTAATCTGGTCTGTAACTGTTTCATACGCCCATAATATATTATCTCTAACTGTGCACGCAATGTCTTGTATATAATGTATACCCTGCTCATTTATGTAACTGTATTTGTAACCATGTATTATTTGTCTTAACTCTGTGCCCAGGACATACTTGAAAACGAGAGGTAACTCTCACTGTATTACTTCCTGGTAAGATATTTTATAAATAAAATAAATAAATAAAATAATTTAAACACTTGCAGGGGATCACATGACTAACCCCTTGAAGAAGTGTCAATCAGACATGAAACGCGTGGTTCAATTTGCACCGTATTTTATTTATATGTGTATAAAATTGTTGTGTATTTACCCTAGCTTTATCAGCTGAGTTAGGGTGCAGCTGTTATACCTATGAGGGTGGATGCTGATTGGCCGAATACTGACCTATCAATGGAGATCATGAGGTGTATATATACCTATATGATATTTAGTGCAGGTATATTCCATGAAGTGGCATTGCGCCACGAAACGCGTTGGATTTTCCAGGACTAAAGCATAATTCTTGAGGCTGATTATGGCATCACCGAGGTGGGGTTTATATAGTGTATTCTGCTATACCATTCCCACTTTTAATACGGCAATTCGAGCGCTGCATAGCGTCACAGCGTTGAGATCAGAGACCTGTTGCTCATGCGCACTGTGCCGAGACTACTCAGCTGGTGACCCGGTGTATGCTGTTACCAAGCACTTCGATCCCAGTGACGTCATCTCCCAAGGCCCGCTCTGGAGGCTGCTGTTTTCATCGGCAAGGCTGCCAAACACAGGAAGGAGAAAGAAGAAGGGGGATCCGTGCCCTTACAACCCAGAGACTATGTACCGACACTGAATGAGGTAGAGACTACTCATATGAGGGACTGATTCCTTACCTTTATGGAGATCTAGAGGTATCCGCACACCTGAAGTGCACTCCATCACTCCAGAAGCCAGAGGTTGCAACACTCGGGACGTGGAGTACATGAACCTACCAAATCCTGTTGCAGTGATTGGTAACTCGTGTCTTGGGACACGAAAGGCTTGTTTTTAATTCTTTGATGTATGCAGATTTATTACCCTATAAATGTTTTGCCACTTTTTTTTACATACTTCACTATTGCGTTGTGCGCTGTTTTTCTTCTTGTTTTTTATAGGCTCAGGATACCTGGGCATGTATGTGTGTACCTCTGCTATACTGGGGAACCCCTTCTATACAAAGCACTCGGTGTACACCTGGAGATATCTTTTAATCCCTTCATACCCATTGACCTTGTCTGGAAGATGCTGCAGCAGGGACTCTGGCGGTGAGTCGTAAGAACGTTCCCAGGGTCCTCGGCTGGTGGAATAATGCGTTTAGCTGTATCCGAAGATATCACTCAATCTCCGGATACAAATGTTGGGGTATCCCATAACTCCGGAACCCCGATACATAGACACGTTCTGTAAAGACTTTCTCCGACAAACCCGCCCTGAAATTTACAGCCTGGAAATCTCCCGATCCCAGCATCCCCGGGAAGGCAAAAATCACATAATTCTTTAATGTCGCAAAATCAGTATACAGTTGCAGACTGACACTCTAAGACCCTAACACACGGGTCAGGGTTAACCAAGTGGGCTTGACCTTTATTATAAGTTAACACAGATTCCCAGTCTCAAACTCCCACACCCAACACAAAGTAAATATATATTAAGTCAACCAGAGCGCTATTGAGCGTGGCAATTGTATATAACAAGAGACAGGGGGTGCCCAACGCTGCATCCAATTGACAAAACACATAGAGTAAATACTTCACTTGCTGCAGGAACAGGACCCATTATGGTTCCCCTCTCACAGAGGTAAGGGGAAGGGTTCACAGTGTAGTGTAGGACCTGCATTATCTTGGTTATACCTTGACGTTGGTATGCAGGCTTATGATGCCTTTGGCCAAAGGGTTAACTAAATAACCAAGTATTTTATTATTATTGAAGTATTTTACTCTATGTGTTTTGTCAATTGGATGCAGCGTTGGGCACCCCCTGTCTCTTGACATTTATTATAAGCCTGGTTAACCCCTTCACCATCTAAGTGCCCTCTCAGCTTTACAATACCAGCAAATAAGTGACTGGCTGGCAGGAGAATTCCCACGCTCTGATAGGCTGTGGAGGTTTTTTAATGGGATACTTAAACCCATAAGGAGCCTTGCAGCCAATCAGAAGGGCAGATTCCAAGTGCCAAACCAACAGCGGCAAATTCAAAGACGCTCTGTGCTGAATAGATACGAGCTGGCTTCAAAGATTTTGACTCAAGACTTTTTCTAGGTCCTGCTTTTGAGAACGTAGCGGTCGCGGCTGGCATTTCATGCTGAAATCACTTCCAGGACTTTTGTGAGTAGCTCCCGGTCATTGGAAAAGGGTTAGGGTTTCATTTTTGTGAAATTAATTTAAAGGACAAATTTATTCGTTAGCCCCGTTCCCAGTAAGTGTGTTAACCCTGCAAATTGTGTTACATTCTGTGTATGTCTTTTCCTGAAATAAATTACAATTAATTTTACCCCCTTGCTTTGCTCAATGATCCCGGTATAAAAAGGTGTTGATAAACCTGGTCTCCCGTGACAGAGGTGTGTTCTCCAGTCGAATTATACATTCTAATCTGGACCCAAAAATCTATACGCAAATCCTTCAAAGAGCCGTTCTCCTCAGCGTCCAACTCATTGGCGGTAAGGGAAACTACTAAATTCAGATGTAGGCTAACTTCTAGGAATACTCTGATGACCCCATTATTTTATAATACGAACTTTGCTCCAGGACTGAACAATAGAGATTTGGCAATGTGGAAACAAAAGAGAATTCTTAGATTTAATGATTTGAAAAATATTAAATCATTTGATCAAATTAAGGCAGAAAAAGAAATTCCCCAATCGGAATTCTTTAGGTACCTCCAAATAAGAGCATTTTATACAAACGCGGAACCCTTTTCCCCATTAACACATTTTGAGCAACTCTGTTTGTTGGAAACAGAAACTAATGGACTTACGTAAATATACAAAGAGATAGTCTGTTCTGGACAGGAGTACTCTCGGCCTCTACAATACACTGCTCAATGGGAGGAAGACGCATATAAAGTATTGATGAGGTGGTACCTCACCCCGCTAAAACTGTCCAAATCCGTCGAAGGATACTCCCCATTGTGCCCAAAACAATGCGGAGAACAAGCAGACTTGTTACACATGCTGTAGTCTTGCCCTCGGATTCAGCCCCTCTGGAAGGAAATTCAAATATAGCTACAGAGGATTTTGGACCTTATGATACCATTTGATCCATGGAAGTCCCTACTGAACAGGCCAGCCCAGCAGCTATCCAGTGAAGAAAACAAACTCATTTTGAATATAGCAATGGCAACAAGGTGTGAGATCGCAGCATTGTGGAAGCAAAAAGACAATCCAGTAATTGCAAAAATTAGGAATACAATTTGGTTTGTTTGCCGGATGGAGATGCGTAGTAGCCTGGTAAATAACACAGGCACCAAATTCCAAAAGGTGTGGCAGCTGTGGCTTGCCCAATCAGATATACAGTGGTGCGTTTGCCACAATAATGCATTTATAGGTCTAAGTGCGTTCTCGTCCGGTGAGTGTTGGGAGGGGTTGACGGATTAAGGCTCTACTTCACTTTTAATCTAGTTGATACATACCAGGTCATAAACGAGAGAGACAAAATGTGGGTAACCGGTGCATCAGAATATATGAGTCCCAATAATAAATGATGATTCTTCCGTAGGGAACACTCCAATATGATGGTGAGCAATGATAATATACCCTAATAGGGCAAGGGACTAGTACCTAGTGCTAGCCAGCACAATGAACAGTACAGAGATAGTCCCAACAATAATAACTTAGTATAGTATGTAAGAGAACAATCACTTTTGATTCCAGAGGAGCAGTCCCATCAGGTATCCTAAACAGCGTGCAATCCACCAAACAGGAGAAGTAGAATGGGTAAACAAAGGCAGTGCACTGCTGGCAAATGATGGAGGCTATTGGTAGCAAAAAAATCCTTTTAATGAATGAAGGGATCAAACATCACCCCTGGATCACCCAGAAAACGCTCACCTACACATTTCGGGCCGTGCGCCCTTTATCAAGGTGTATTGATATACCTTGATAAAGGGCGCACAGCCCGAAACGCATGGTGAGCGTTTTTGGGGAGATCCAGGGGTGATGTTTGATCCCTTCATTCATTATGTAACCCCCACTCCCTGGGCCAATCGCAGATCGGGCCCCCTAAGTGTAGAGGGAGAGAGGGGGTGGCCCGGTATTAAAGGGGTTGCACCCCATTTGGCCACCCCTGACCGCACCAGGGAGACAAGGGGTTAACTGGGCTGAGGTCCAGAAATGTGATGTAACCCTTGTTATGACATGTAAATGTATTTCCCCTGTTCCATTGTAATGTCTGGTTACTCAGTGTTTGCATCACACACACACTAGAATCCATCCGGGAGCACAAGGGTTAATAATTCTTTAATGATTATAGCTCTTTGTGTAGTTTTCCCGCCTTTTCGGACACCATTTTGCAGGTCCCCATTGGCCGCCATTAGGGCTCAATGCATTTCAATAGGAATTTGTGCTGTTTTCGTCCTGTTTCCTGTAGTGACCAGCAGGTGGCGTCCGAGAGGGAGAGCGGCGGTTTCCCATTGAAAGTCAATGGGCTCATTGACTTCAATGGAGATGCCTCGAGGTAACCTAGTTGGCTGCCGTCCAGACCGCAAACCGCAAAGCGGATACAATGTCCTTCAAAAGAGCTAAAATCACTGGGTCAAGTTCAACGTCAATTAGCGGGGAAATAAACTGTTCTAGGGCACCTAGGGATAAAATTCTTTTTGCCCCTAGTTCCTAAGCGTCCCCCCACTCGACCACCACCGGGTCCCCGAATCCTGGACCCCCGATAAGGGTCGAACCAGATAGAGCGGGTCGCGCCATAGGCTTTGCCGGCGGCGGCAGAAACGGCTCAGAAAAATGACTAAGTGAGAAATGCTGAATTTTAGGAATCCATATCTCCGGTTCCGGAGGGTTCAGCGGATCAGGGTTTGGGGTATCTGTAGCCACTGCTCCGGCATCGCTGCAGAACCATCCTTGACCCGCTTGGACCAACCCGACGGAGTATGGACCCCCTTGAAGTTCGGGACTTTTCCCATGGACTTCAATGGCAGAAAACCCCCATTGACTTCAATGGCAGCGATTTGCCATTGAAAGTCTATGGCGGAGCTGCCCGTTGTTTTCAATGGGGATTTAGTGAAAAGCTGAGATTTCTTTTTCAATGGAGATTTTTGTATTAAAATGATTTAATGTGCATTTGTGTAACTCCGGTTTCTGAGGTCGTAGCAAGTCGCTTTTTGGACCATATGGTGTCCCAGTTCTGGCAATGCGAACTGGGAAGTTTGGACCTGCTAAACCTAACGGAACCGGATATTTTAATACGTTTATGTTTTATGCTTAATAGTGTATCTTAAGGTATGGACAAAGACCCAGAAGAAATTCTTTTGGGCCATAAGGTAGCAGATGGCCCTGGGGACGCCGCTATGTCTAGGATTTAAGTGCTGTTCAAAGAGTTTTATCACCCTCACTGTTTATCCGAAGCCCAAACCAGGGCAGGTCTTAAGTGTTCCAGTTAACACCTTTCAACAAAGGTTTTCCTGCCAGAACTCCAAATGGTAGACTTTCTGGCATTCCTGACGTAAATGTGGGGCTTCAGAAATGAGACCCCCAGAATTCTACTGCGCATGTGCCAACTAGCAGGGGGGCATGGGTCAGAATGCTTTCCCACGTTAGTGAGTGGCTGGAGGTAATTGTAAACCAATCCCCTGTGCTTAAGGTTAAGAATAGAAGGAGAATGGTTTATAAACTGCTGTCCACCCATATATCCTTTGTCTTCGTTTGCTGATATGGTTACCTGATATCACCTGAATGATTTCCTCACTGCTGAAAGAAATGCTACATCATACTTCTCATTCCCCAACCCTTAAGTAAGTGTACTTCTTGTTCGTTACTGTATTATCTGTTGTGTTCACCTTTATTCTAAGGAATAAATACAATTTATTATATCTTAAGCCTCGTTCAGTTCAAACCCAATTATTTTTGTGTAATATTAATAAGCCTGTGGAAGCTATCGTCACACTAAGGTGTACTTGGGTCTGGCTACATGTCTTTGTGTGGTGGATACCTGCTGGCAACAGGAGGGCCTGAGTCTCCCGCGATGACACGGGGGATAACAGGAACAGGTTTCTGGGGTGGATGCCTACGTTCTCATTCAATTGTGCAGCACCTCCATCTTTAGTAAGCCCCAGGAATGTGGGGTGGAATCCTTACCAAGAGTCCCACACAGGGATGAGAGATTCCAGTATCACACAAGATGGTCTTTCTTAAAAAACAGCAGTCTTTATTCACAGCAGCAGCAGCAGCAGCAGACAGGTACAGGGTGTCTGATCCACTTTGATTGCTCTCCTTCAGGATGGTCCCTTCCTGCCACCACTCTGGATCGAGGGCATCCAGAGTGGGGCTAACTCTTCCCTCACTGCATAAGCAGGGTGAGAGGTACTGGTCCACCTCCCTACACTATGGTTGGATCAGCTCTACTCATGAGCTGATCACTCTCCTTTTCCAACTGTAACTCCTATACACTATCTCTCAGCTCACTAACCAACAACACTCTTCTCACTAAATAGGAAGTGCACTGCTCTTTTATGATATCAGAAGGCACCGCCCCTGTGTCTCTTGCTTTGACACAGAGTCAGGTGACCTACCTCCACCACTCAGGGCAAGTGCTTGAAGTGGGGGAAACCCTTGATAACTCCTGGCAACCTGCCCTTACCAGGGATTATACCAGGAGGAGGATAGAATTATAGCCCCATGTACCAGGGCTATAATTAAAAGGATTTTTTTGCTACCAATAGCCTCCTCCATCATTTGCAGGCAGTGCACTGCCTTTGTTTACCCATTCATAAACGAGAGAGAATGGGAAAGGTTGAGAGCCATTTCCGATTGTAGGAACAGGCAGCCCAGAGATAAAATTGAATTGGACCGGAATTGGAGGCTCTAGGATTCCCCTTCTTCACCCCCCTCCCCTCTCCATCCCTCCCCCACGCTCGTTTTCCTTTATGCGAGCTTGTTGAATAGAACTTTACGCAACGGGTTTGTTGTGAATACAATGCACTAGATGTCGGCAAATGATCTGTAGTGTGTGGATATTATATTGTATCATTACATTTTGAAAATAAAAATGTAAGGAACAAAAAAAAAAGTACATCTTTCTATTCCCCAGAGACTTAGGCATGTATTAAAGTATATTTAATTTAATACTGTAAGGTACTGTATGTAGTGCAGGATGTTTGGGACTTTCGGAACCGATGTCCACATAGACTGCCAGGGCTAACACGTTAGTGCCAGTAAGTCTGCTGGACTTCGGAGGTCAAAGTAGCCAAAGGATGCCAGAGCTGTGAAGAGCAATTGGTTGGGAGGGAAGGGCTCAACTACCCAGGTCCGGGGAACAATGGCAGTCGTCCGGGCTGCCATTTTCTCTGCCAGACTTGGGGGAGCCTGACCCAGCGGTTGGTATTGAGATAGCCAGGGACGGAGGTGGCAAACGTACGCATGTCCCTTGGCAATTTCATATTTCCCGCAGACCCGGCTTTTCATACCGATTGGCTGCTGAGAAAGTTCCTAAGTGATGATTGGCTGCTGAGTTTTGTGAGTGAAGCTCAGAAATACTATAAGAACCAGTGAGCCAATCAGATTGTAGATCCCAAGTAGTAAGAGCGCGGGCGGGATTTTCAAAGTTGCTTCTGCACGAATAGCAAAGCAACCGGCTTCGATTTCAATGAGAGAGTCCGACTGCCATGCGCTCCGGTAAGCGTCTATTTAGATAGAAGATCAGTAAGCCCGGTTAGGGGGGAGGTAGTGAGCAAGATGTGAAGGGGAGCAGTAGCGTGTCTTGGAGATGTCAGCGGTATAGCAACCAAACTCCTATTGACAGCGAAGCAGCTCTCACAGATGACTGACAGACTGGGATGACTTCAGGGGGCTAAATACAGGATAGTGGAGGTAAGGGAAAGCCCTCTTACCTCCCAGTTTGTTTGTTTCCTGGTTGACCTCCTTGTCCCGCTGGCTTGAAGGATGTAGAGACCGCACGGTACACGAACACCTCCTCCTCCTCTATGTGGTGCCACCGAAGTCAAAGAAGCAGCAGCCGAGTCTCTGGCACTATGCCTTTAAGGAGGTAGCGCAGTCACGTGACTACATGCACCGATCCCCAGCTGCGCGGCAACTCACTCCCTTTGTATCCCCTGCGGCCTCCCCACCTCGCTATCGGGTCCCACCCTTTCCCTGCGCTTGTGTGGAGAGCACAAGCGTGACATTATGCTCGGCCAAACAAACGGACCCACAGAGGTAGCCCCGCCTTCTTTCCTGTCCCATGTTCCTAGTTCCTGGTTCCAATACCCCTGTAACGTTGGTAGATCCTATAGTCCCCCTAGTCTAGTAAGGATCGTTCGGAGTCCGATCCTGAAGGGGGGGATACTGTAAGGAATCGGGGAATACACCCCTTGCGGCGTGCTCCCTCCTTACCTGCCGCATCTCAGTTCCCACTCTCCTTAAAGAGCATGCACGCACCCGCGGTTCCCTACTCGTACCACGGAGCCCAGCCACGTCACGCATTCTCACGCGTGGCACCTACACGTGACGGCGTGCGCCGCCCTCTAGCTGCGAGTCAAGATTCCCAGTTGATTCTCTGTGTGGCGGGCGCTGCCCTCTAGCTGCGAGTTTATCTTCCTATGCATCGCTGCCCCTTAGTCTGTTGGATCGCTCTGGGTTCGATCCTTAAGAGGGGGATACTGTAACGATGCGCGGAACACGCCCCCTGCAGCGTGTTCCTTCCTTACCTGTTTTCTTCTGATCGCCGCCCTCTAGCTGCGAGTCAAGATCCTGTCTAAGGATTCTGACGCAAACTACGCCATCTTGCTTCCTGGCACATCCTGCCCTCCTCCTCCTCCTGACAGGAAGTAAGCCTCTCTCTGACTTTCTCATTGCTTACAGCTGCTGCTTCCTTTAAATAGCACTCAGTGGCTACCTGTCTGGGTTCCTGCAAGTAATACCATTGTATGCTGCTCCTGCCTGGACCTCCTTGGGATCTTTACTCATCTCCTTTGGATTCCGGAAGACTGGGACAGTCACTCATTTACTACTGAGGTTAGTTTACCGTCGGGTAGTGTAGGTACCTGCTTAGTAGGGTTCACCTTGACGTGGTAGCAGGCTTATAATTCCTTGGCCAATGGATTAGACTAAGAACCCTTATGTTATATTTAGTTTCGCTGCACTTAGCTGTTTTTGGCACTATGCCTTTAAGGAGGCTGGATGTCCTCCAAGAAGCAATTCCCTTGTGGATGTTACCTTGTGCTCTGGACTCCATGCCCATGTTCCTGGTTTCCATTTCCAGACTCCTGTGCTGAAGCGTTGGCTTCCTGTGTTGATGCCTGAGTGCGCGCACTCCCGCTCTGCTGTCAAAGCGTGCGCGTGCAGCTGGATCACTCGCGTCTCTGAGTAGGCACCGCACCTCCGGACGCGTTGCGCGGTCATGTGACTACGTGCGCCGATCTCCAGCTGCGCGGCAACTCATTCCCTTTGTATCCCTTGCGGCCTCCCCACCTCGCTATCGGGTCCCTTCCCTTTCCCTGCGCTTGTGTGGAGGGCACAAGCGTGACACGAGGGCTCCATACATACTGATAATACTTTTGTACGTTTCCATGTTACCTCCGAGGGCTCCATACAGTGGCGACACATTTAATTTGACTGCGGCTAGTTCCGCAAGCCGGGAGATGTCCCGGCTTGCTAGCCGAATCCCCTCGGCGTGCCGCGCGTCACTGATGCGCGGTCACGCGTCATCGGGTGCCTGCGCCCCCTGCACGCGTGACCAGGGAGCCCTGGTGTCCCGCGATGTGGGGGACGGCGGTGGGGGATTCCGGGGGACCCGGAGAGGGGGAAGCCCCGATCGGAGGGCGCTCCTCCGAGGCTTCGGCGCGCGCCCGGGACACCCCGGCGCGCGCCCGGTTACTGTCGCTGCCGAGACCGGGCAAATGCTCGAATAAACTTGGCCGCGACAGTACATACTGATAGTACTTTTGAACGTTTCTACGTTACCTCCAAGGGTTCCATACATACTCATAGTACTTTTCCATGTTACCTCCGAAGGTTCCATACATACTGATAATACTTTTGTACGTTTCCATGTTACCTCCGAGGGTCCCATACATACTGATAGTACTTTTGTACATTTCCACGTTACCTCCGAGAGTTCCATACATACTGATAGTACTTTTGAACGTTTCCATGTTACCTCCGAGGGTCCCATACATACTAATAGTACTTTTGTACGTTTCCATGTTACCTCAGAGGGTTCCATACATACTGATAGTACTTTTGTACGTTTCCATGTTACCTCGGAGGGTTCCATACAAACTGATAGTACTTTTGTACGTTTCCATGTTACCTCCGAGAGTTCCATACATACTAATAATACTTTTGTATGTTACCTCTCAGGGTTCCATACATACTGATAGTACTTTTGTACGTTTCCATGTTACCTCCAAGGGTTCCATACATACTCATAGTACGTTTCCATGTTACCTCCGAGAGTTCCATACATACTAATAATACTTTTGTATGTTACCTCTCAGGGTTCCATACATACTGATAGTACTTTTGTACGTTTCCATTATACTTCCGAGGGTCCCATACATACTGATAGTACTTTTGTACGTTTCCATGTTACCTCCGAGGGTTCCATACATACTGATAGTACTTTTGTACGTTTCCACGTTACCTCAGAGGGTCCCATACATACTGATAGTACTTTTGTACGTTTCCACGTTACCTCCTTGGGTTCCATACATACTAATAGTACTTTTGTATGTTTCCATGTTACCTCCGAGGGTCCCATACATACGGATAGTACTTTTGTACTTTTCCATGTTACCTCCGAGGGTTCCATACACGCTGATAATACTTTTGTACATTTCCACGTTACCTCCGAGGGCCCCATACATACTGATAGTACTTTTGAACGTTTCCATGTTACCTCTCAGGGTTCCATACATACTGATAATACTTTTGTAGCCGTTTCCATGTTACCTCTGAGGGTCCCATACATACTGATAATACTTTTGTAGCCGTTTCCATGTTACCTCTGAGGGTCCCATACATACTGATAATACTTTTGTAGCCGTTTCCATGTTACCTCCGAGGGTCCCATACATACTGATAGTACTTTTGTACATTTCCACGTTACCTCCGAGGGTTCCATACATACTGATAGTACTTTTGTACGTTTCCACGTTACCTCCGAGGGTTCCATACATACTGATAATACTTTTGTACGTTTCCATGTTACCTCCGAGGGCCCCATACATACTGATAGTACTTTTGTACGTTTCCACGTTACCTCCGAGGGTTCCATACATACTGATAGTACTTTTGTACGTTTCCATGTTACCTCCGAGGGTCCCATACACACTGATAATACTTTTGTACGTTTCCATGTTACCTCCGAGGGTTCCATACATACTGATAATACTTTTGAACGTTTCCATGTTACCTCCGAGGGTTCCATACACGCTGATAATACTTTTGTACGTTTCCATGTTACCTCCGAGGGTTCCATACATACTGATAGTACTTTTGTACGTTTCCACGTTACCTCCGAGGGTTCCATACACGCTGATAATACTTTTGTACGTTTCCATGTTACCTCCGAGGGTTCCATACTCGCTGATAATACTTTTGTACGTTTCCATGTTACCTCGGAGGGTTCCATACATACTGATAATACTTTTGTACATTTCCATGTTACCTCCGAGGGTCCCATACATACTGATAGTACTTTTGTACGTTTCCACGTAACCTCAGAGGGTCCTTGTATCCCTGTTCAGTAATGTGCCTTAAATCCAGCAGTGTGGTAGTTAATTACTAAACACCACCTGCCTGATTAGATTGTTTACAAAAAGCCTGCCTTTGAGACAGGAAGTGACTCCTCCTTAGCTCTGACTGAGAGCTGGCCTTTGGAGAGACAGAGCAGAGGTTCTTGAGTCCCAGGAGAAACTGACCAAAAGAAACCCAGATCTCTGGAGCTGACCGGTCTTGAGCTCTGCACAGCAGAGCTGATTTCAAGACACAGGGAAAACTACTACACCTGAAGTTGAACCAGGAAGTGAGAAGATTTTCCCTCCAAGAAACAGATAAGACTTTTATTCTTAAGAGACTGCTTATATCTGCTTATTTTCATGCTATATGTTTTGGGGCTGCGAGACATGCTTAACTAATGGAGATGTGAACTAATTGCATAGGATTTCACTAGAAATACTCCCAAGTGAATGGAAGCTTTGTTCCTCCCCCTGTGTTTGGATAATTTCCTGATGAAAAGGAACAGGCACAATAAAGCCTATTATAATTTCACATTATAAAGCCTCCTAATTGTGTACCTCTGTGAACGTCCATCTACATTTGGTGTCAGAAGTGGGATAAGAGGTGTCCTTGTAGTTAAAAAGGACTGGAGATTTGTGAATTTTTTTTAATGCTTTTTGCCTACAAACAGTCGGAGAAAAAAAAAAAAAACCTCATGCAGCAGAGATCAGAGTTAAAGGGACACACCACTGAAACTTACACTGCATTGAAACTTACAAAACCACAGATGGACTCTTTGCCCCAATCCCAAGAGGAGAGAGACTGCTGAAGCAGCTAAAACTTTATTTGCCTATCACAAAGCGTAATATGGTCATTGAATTAGGGGTTTTGCCTTCCAGACATAGTCAGGGTTCAAGAAGTTAGTCAGCCCTTAAAAGGGATAGGTGTTTGTTGTTTTCAAAAGTTTCGCTGAAGCAGTGAATACAGATGGTGACCCACGAGTGGTACTGATTTTGCAAATAAAGGTTGCCACACCGCATAGGGCTACCAGCTGTGAATGGAGTATATGCAGAAAAGTGTGAAAATTGATACAAGACTGTGCTGAAGCAGGGGAATTTTTAGCAAACAAATGCTGAGTGTAAAATTGCCCTATAAAGGAAAAGGTTTTTCAAAGCCAATTACTGAGTGTTGAGTCCACTGCAAAGAATGGTTTTTTTTTTCTGCAAGTAAAAAAGTATGCCTATTATCTTGGGAGCAAAAACAGACACCCAAAGTGTGAAGTGTGAATGCCAAAATACCCAAAGATGAGACTGAAAATTACTAAACTCAGGCAGAAAACCAAATTCTGTTGCTGAAGCGGAGGGATTGCGCCTAGCAAGTAAATTGTGTAGAGCAAATATACTTTTTTTACCTAGCAACTGCACATCTTGTATACCTGCTAAAAGAAAATGCATGCACAGTACTGCTGATATTGAAAAAAAAAAATTACCCAAGCAAGAAAAGTCTACAGAGATGCCTGTGAGAGCTACAACATCTACAAGGAAAATATGCCCATCTGTAGGACTACCACAATTGGGGGTTCTAGCAAATACAGTGGCAACAGCTGCAATAGCGCCTCCTGAGGTCAGGAAGAAAATTACACCTGATAGCCTAAAAATGGAGGACAAGATGCAGCGTTCCTGTAATGAACCCTACCCCACGGAAGAGTGGCCCTTCCAGTCCAATAAAGAGGAAGACCTCTCTTACGGGGAACCCGAACCGAGTCACACCCACAAAACACCCCAAGAATGGTGGGGGTGCCTGAACTCGGCACGAACAGAAAAGACCGCTCCCTTTGATGACGAATACGATCAGCAAGAGAAAGAGCGGGAGCAGTGGATCACCGAATATTTCAGTCAGCTATTACAGTTGCAAGAAAAGCCGGGTGGATCCAGTAACGCTGCTAAAACTTCAAATGAAAATGGAGACCCCAGTATCCCTGAAGGGACGGTGTCATCCAAATTAAAAAGGAAGAAAAAGAAAAGCGGTACTTCACTTACCGTGGAAGTAACAGACACGTCCGCAGATCCTGTGGAGAAAATGGGGGACAGAGTTGCCCTGCAGCCTAGAGAAAATGGAGAATTCGTCCCACGGTTAACCGAATATCCAGAGGGCCCAGGGCAGAAGTCGGGTACCCCCAAAGAAGTGTCTGTCCGGTGCCAACAGTGAGGAACCCTCAACCAACCATCCCAGGGAAGCGGAGCCGGAACCAGTGAGTGACGATCCCTTGACCAGCCCTGAAGACGCCCTGAAAATTGCCAGGTGTGACTGTGATCTACTTCGAGAACAATTGAAACTTGAGAGAGCAGATAACACAGAGCTAGAGAAAAATAACGTGAGGCTACAAAAAGATGTACTCACAATTTACTCTTTAGCCAGGACAGAATTGGACGATCTCAAGACTGAGCTAGATACTGCAAAGGCTACTATTTCCGCCATGGATGAAAAGCAGAGCCAATCTGATAAAATAATGGCTACGCTAAAGCGGAAGTATGAGGAGGCACTGAAGCAGATGACAATCTTCCAGCAAGAGGTTCACACTCTTCGCATAGAGCTGAATGCCTCACAACAGGAGATCAACAGTGTCCGGATAGAAGTGGACGTATCTCAGAAAGAGGTTCAGACACTACGCAGAGCACTGAATGCCTCAAATCATGAGACCAACAGCTGCCGCACAGACCTGGAAGTTTCCAGAATGGAACTACACAGTCTCACTGAGGAGCTGGACATTGCTAAAGAAACTATTGGTAATCTTGAAACAGATCTCAAAGTCTCTCAGAAGGAGCTTCAGACACTCAACCTAGAGAAGGAAGTCTCACGCCAGGAGATTGTCATTCTCAAAGCAGATGTGCGTAAATGGAAGGAGGACTGCAAAGAAGCCCTGAAGAATACAGAGACTGAAAAAGGAGAAAATTCAAGATTAAAAAGAGAAAACTTAAAACTGAAAGAAGAAAATTTTCAGTTAACAGAAGAAGTAAAGGAAAAGTTTGACGCAGAGCACCGGCTGCAGAACCAACTGCAAGGTCTGCGTACACACCTCCAGTATGCTGAGGAGAAGCAGCAAACGCTACAGGAAGAAAAACTGCAGGCTGCTAAAGAGGTACAAGCGCTGCAGGAACGTCTGAATACCCAGTACGTCCCCACAGAGCAGTATGAGGAGCTAAAGGCCACGCTGCATGTCTTCAGAGCATCGTTGGAAGCAGAGCTTCGATACCAGGTTACTCTGTATGAGAGGGAGCGTGAGAAGGCTCAGAAACTGGAGCAAGAGCTGGAGAGACAGAGAGACTGTTCCGTTCCCTTGAGTCAGTACACCAAGGAGAAAACAGACGTAGCGGCAACCTTGACGACAAATTACAGAGCTCCAGAATATGAAGGAGACTCTGATACAGATTCCTCCAATACGGAAAAGGTATTGGCTCTGCCCAAGCACCAGTATCCCACAGTAACTAATGCCCGTAAGGACAAGGGTACAGTGAGAGTTGGGGACTCCACGCAACTTCAAAACAAAATTACGAAGTTTGAGCCACCAAAGAAAGCACTAGCCAAACCTACAGCTGCCCAACAGGCAACAAACAGAGGTAGGAGTGCAGAATCAAAGCCAGAAGAATCCTTAGCTGAAGAAGCTGAACTGGCGACTCCGTGGTGTGGAGAAGCTGCAGAAAGACCACTTCAAGAGCAGAAAACTCTAAGGGCTAGTCCTAACTGCTTTACAACTGTTGCCATACACTTTGTCTACAAAAAGAGGAGTGCCCAACACAACAGAAATCTCAAGACCGCGCACGCGATAAAAAGACTACGTGGAAAAAATCCTCCTCGAGCGACTGAGGAGTGCTGATCTCAAGCATCTTCGGGAGGAGACAAAAATAAACTGGAGAAAGGGCTCTAATCCCAGCGGGACAGAGGGTTCCTTCCTCCATCCACTCTCATTCAAGTCATAGAGATATCTAGAATGAGAGTGGAAGGATGGGCTTTGGCCGTGGTAAGCCCGAGCTTCCCACAAACAGGGGAGGTATGTAACAGGGGACAAATCCCTGTTCAGTAATGTGCCTTTAATCTAGCAGTGTGGTAGTTAATTACTAAACACCACCTGCCTGATTAGATTGTTTACAAAAAGCCTGCCTTTGAGATAGGAAGTGACTCCTCCTTAGCTCTGACTGAGAGCTGACCTTTGGAGAGACAGAGCAGAGGTTCTTGGGTCCCAGGAAAGACTGACCAAAAGAAACCCAGATCTCTGGAGCTGACCGGTCATGAGCTCTGCACAGCAGAGCTGATTTCAAGACACAGGGAAAACTACTACACCTGAAGCTGAACCAGGAAGTGAGAAGATTTTCCCTCCAAGAAACAGATAAGACTTTTATTCTTAAGAGACTGCTTATTTTCATGCTATATGTTTTGGGGCTGCGAGACATGCTTAACTAATGGAGATGTGAACTAATTGCATAGGATTTCACTAGAAATACTCCCAAGTGAATGGAAGCTTTGTCCCCCCCCCCCCCTGTGTTTGGATAATTTCCTGATGAAAAGGAACAGGCACAATAAAGCCTATTATAATTTCACATTATAAAGCCTCCTAATTGTGTACCTCTGTGAACGTCCGTCTACAGTCCCATACATACTGATAGTACTTTTGTACATTTCCATGTTACCTCCGAGGGTTCCATACATGCTGATAATACTTTTGTACATTTCCATGTTACCTCGGAGGGTCCCATACATACTGATAGTACTTTTGTACTTTTCCATGTTACCTCTGAGGGTTCCATAAATACTGATAGTACTTTTGTACGTTTCCATGTTACCTCCGAGGGTCCCATACATACTGATAGTACTTTTGTACTTTTCCATGTTACCTCTGAGGGTTCCATAAATACTGATAGTACTTTTGTACATTTCCATGTTACCTCGGAGGGTTCCATACATACTGATAGTACTTTTGTAGCCGTTTCGTAACATTAAATCTAAAATGTAAGGAGATTTTCTTTCAGCTCTAATTAAACCTTATACTTTTTGAAGCGATTGCCCTAATTTTCGAGCATGTTTAGCTAAATTGGACTTTTATTTGATTTGAATATTTATCAAGTAGACAGGGGCACACGAGGGCTCCTGGAGTGCAAGTCCTTAAATTAACCCTGATGGTGGAAACGTAATTGAGATGTAGTGTGACCGTTTCGGTGAGCGCCCCTTTTTTGTGCCATGCAGGGAGGTGAGTGGGACAACCGGGCACCCCTTTGCACACACACATATAGATAGTAATCATTTGTATATTATTATTGGAGCCAGAGGGGAGTATTCTAGTAGCTGCGAGTTTGTAATGGTAAAACGACGCAGTTTGACATTGACATTCTGTATTACAAATCACACAGTTTATATGGCGTCTATAAAATGTAACAAAACATGCGGGTTGCACCTCGTTTTCCACTCTCTCTATCCCTACAGATTGGTGGTGTGACTGGGCAGTTTGTCAGTGAAATAGAAGGGTCACAGCGCAGCACGGACACGGCGCACTTTCTGCGCCTGGTAAAGTCACTAAGAAATACGAAGAATCCATCGTAGTAACAAAATCATTTATTAAAAAGGATTTGTACATAAAGATTAACATAAGGAGGGCCCCCCAATTTCCAGCACACACAGGAGGGCCCCCCCAATTTCCAGCACACACAGGAGGGCCCCCCAATTTCCAGCATACACAGGAGGGCCCCCCAATTTCCAGCACAGAGGGGAGGGGCCCACCGAATCTAAGCACAGAGGGCAGGGCCCCCCCGAATCTCAGCATAGACAGGAGGGGCCCCCAAAATCTCAGCACAGACATGAGGGGCCCCCCAAATCTAAGTGCAGAAGGGAGTTCCCAGCCAGGGGTTACATGACACCACGGTGGACGCAATCACTCGACAGGGGGCAGCTCCAGCAGGACTGGCTGAGGGTTCAGGTGGGTCCCGAAGGAGAAGCAGGTTCCTCCCCCTCCCAGAAGCAGTAACTGGTTTTCATCGGGAAGCAGAATGGAACTGTGATTGTGTAACATGAGGGGCCACTCCAGAGAGGACTGAGAGTGGGAGGAAAATGAGGGGGGAGAGAGAGAGTAGGGGGGGTGGAGGGGAGAGAGTGGAGGGGAGGTGGAGGGGAGAGAGTGGAGGGTGGATAGAGAGGGAGAGGGGGGAGAGAATAAGTAGGAGGGTGAAGAGGGAGGGGAGAGAGAGGAGGAAGGTGAGAGGGGACGGGGTAGAGAGGGGGAGAAGAGGAGAAGAGACAGGGGAAGGGGAAGAGGGGGGCAGAGGGGAAAGATGGGGAGGCGAAGGAGAGGGGAGAGATGAATCGAAGGGGGAGAGGGGAGGTAAGGGGAAAGGGAGGGGGGTGTAGAAGGGGAGGGAGGGGTTGGAGGGCAGAAATGAGGAGGGAGAGGAGAAGAGAGGGGGAGAGGAGGAGAGAGGTGGAAAATAACCAGGGGGGAGAGAGGGGGAAAGACAGAATGACACATTACTCACAGTATGTACAGATGAAATATTGATGTATTAGTCACAGTTTGTATAGGTTATAATAATTATTACTGGGCCAGTTCCACGGAGACCTGAGATTCTGCAGATCAGTCTCAAAAAGGAACATCTGCTAAAAATCAGAGCGATGGATCTGTCTCTAATCAACAATCGGATTTTAACAATCGGACCCCTGATCTGTGAAACGGTGCTTGTATTTCAGATTCAAAATGGACTCAGAGTTAGGATTCTTAAAAAATCTGACTGTATTGTTCTGACTGTAGGGGTAGCTTGTCTTCATAATAAAGGTGAAGCCCGACTGGTTACCTGTGAAAACCGTGCGCCCCTGGTATCTTAAAAGCACCATAAGCCGGGGACACTGTGTCTATATCTTAAAACCTGTCCTGTTGTGTTTTAACCTTTCCTGTAATGCAATAAACCTGGGGTTTTGGGAGTGGGAGTTTCAAGGGGGAAATTTGGGTAAAACAGTATTTAGAACCTGTGTAGGAGTTTGGGGAACAAAGTTACCGGTAGTCCCATAATGCTACCCGACGAGCAGGCAAGCTCTGTGTGTACGCAAAGCAAATTACACCGGGGCTACACAGTGTCCCCCAGAATCCTGGGTTTCCGGTCCAAGGTATCCCAGACCCATTTCCCCCACATGTACGATGTACCCGTAAGGTTAATATGTTTTGTAACGTGTGTATTAATCTCTATACAGACAGTCCGGGTTATCTAAGTAGGAGCCAGGATTTCTGCATAGAGATCGGGAATCAGAGAAGAGAAGGGGAGTTGAGAGGTGTTGAAACAGTTTGGTGAGCGGGGAAGGGCGGAGTACTACGTCCGGAGAACAAGGACTCCTCGCTGGGGAGACACTTGGTCTGCCAGACCTAGTGGAGCCTGCCCAGAGGAAGGCAATGGGCTGGATGGGGAAGCTGCTGCTCGTCTTTTCGAGCCGGCTCGACAAGCCCCCTCCTCTGACGTAACCAGCCATACGAGCCCCCATTCTGATTGGCTGGTAGAGTTAGGATTCGTTGTCTGATTGGTTGCCAGTCTCCTTTCCATGTTAAACATGGACCTCGCTGTAGATTGCCCGGGCAGAGAACCAGACGCTTAAGGCTTGGGTCGGTGAGGCGCTCTTGGCCTTTTCAAAGTTGCTCTGTTGTGAATAGCAGAGCAGCCGGCTTCGTTTTTAGCCGGAGAAGCCGGCCTAGCTGAGATCAAGTTTTAAAGACGCCGCCAAGTTCTGAGTGGAGAACAAAGCGGGGAAAGCTCTGCGGCTCTCCCAAAGAGAGTACCGCATGTTCCCGGACGTGAGCCGGACAGGGTAAGCCTTGCCGAAGCGGCACCCTTCACCTAGTGGAGGCTGGATATTCACCTGAGCCCCAGTTAGGTGTGATGTATCTGTATTTTGTGTATATTTGTATGTCTGCGGGTTTCACCCGAATAAACATAATTTTATTCCACTACCTTGTTCTGCCTAGTGAATTGATCCCGAATTGTAGAAAAAAGTGTTAAACGTGCTGGTCTCCCATGACAATTGTATCAAATAGCGGATTCGTATTAATCCGCTCTGATTTTTTAGTACCCAATCCGCAGATGGAGTTTGGTGGGGGGGATCGAATTAGATCAAAAAAAATCCGGGAATGGAATTTCGACCAGTTTATCAATCTCTATTACTCACAGTATGTATAGATTATAGTAATGGTGTATTACTCACAGTATGTATAGATTATAGTAATGGTGTATTACTCACAGTGTGTATAGATTATAGTAATGGTGTATTACTCACAGTATGTATAGATTATAGTAATGGTGTATTACTCACAGTATGTATAGATTATAGTAATGGTGTATTACTCACAGTGTGTATAGATTATAGTAATGGTGTATTACTCACAGTATGTATAGATTATAGTAATGGTGTATTACTCACAGTATGTATAGATTATAGTAATGGTGTATTACTCACAGTATGTATAGATTATAGTAATGGTGTATTACTCACAGTATGTATAGATTATAGTAATGGTGTATTACTCACAGTATGTATAGATTATAGTAATGGTGTATTACTCACAGTATGTATAGATTATAGTAATGGTGTATTACTCACAGTATGTATAGATTATAGTAATGGTGCATTACTCACAGTATGTATAGATTATAGTAATGGTGTATTACTCACAGTATGTATAGATTATAGTAATGGTATATTACTCCCCGCATGTATAGATTATAGTAATGGTATATTACTCCCCGCATGTATAGATTATAGTAATGGTGTATTACTCCCCGCATGTATAGATTATAGTAATGGTATATTACTCCCCGCATGTATAGATTATAGTAATGGTATATTACTCACAGTATGTATAGATTATAGTAATGGTGTATTACTCACAGCATGTATAGATTATAGTAATGGTGTATTACTCACAGTATGTATAGATTATAGTAATGGTGTATTACTCACCGCATGTATAGATTATAGTAATGGTGCATTACTCACAGTATGTATAGATTATAGTTATGGTGTATTACTCACAGTATGTATAGATTATAGTAATGCTGTATTACTCACAGCATGTATAGATTATAGTAATGGTGTATTACTCACAGTATGTATAGATTATAGTAATGGTATATTACTCCCCGCATGTATAGATTATAGTAATGGTATATTACTCCCCGCATGTATAGATTATAGTAATGGTGTATTACTCACAGTATGTATAGATTATAGTAATGGTGTATTACTCACTGCATGTATAGATTATAGTAATGGTGTATTACTCACAGTATGTATAGATTATAGTAATGGTGCATTACTCACAGTATGTATAGATTATAGTAATGGTGTATTACTCACAGTATGTATAGATTATAGTAATGGTATATTACTCCCCGCATGTATAGATTATAGTAATGGTGTATTACTCCCCGCATGTATAGATTATAGTAATGGTATATTACTCCCCGCATGTATAGATTATAGTAATGGTGTATTACTCACAGTATGTATAGATTATAGTAATGGTGTATTACTCCCCGCATGTATAGATTATAGTAATGGTATATTACTCCCCGCATGTATAGATTATAGTAATGGTGTATTACTCACAGTATGTATAGATTATAGTAATGGTGTATTACTCACTGCATGTATAGATTATAGTAATGGTGTATTACTCACAGTATGTATAGATTATAGTAATGCTGTATTACTCACAGCATGTATAGATTATAGTAATGGTGTATTACTCACAGTATGTATAGATTATAGTAATGGTATATTACTCCCCGCATGTATAGATTATAGTAATGGTATATTACTCCCCGCATGTATAGATTATAGTAATGGTGTATTACTCACAGTATGTATAGATTATAGTAATGGTGTATTACTCACTGCATGTATAGATTATAGTAATGGTGTATTACTCACAGTATGTATAGATTATAGTAATGGTGCATTACTCACAGTATGTATAGATTATAGTAATGGTGTATTACTCACAGTATGTATAGATTATAGTAATGGTATATTACTCCCCGCATGTATAGATTATAGTAATGGTGTATTACTCCCCGCATGTATAGATTATAGTAATGGTATATTACTCCCCGCATGTATAGATTATAGTAATGGTGTATTACTCACAGTATGTATAGATTATAGTAATGGTGTATTACTCCCCGCATGTATAGATTATAGTAATGGTATATTACTCCCCGCATGTATAGATTATAGTAATGGTGTATTACTCACAGTATGTATAGATTATAGTAATGGTGTATTACTCACTGCATGTATAGATTATAGTAATGGTGTATTACTCACAGTATGTATAGATTATAGTAATGCTGTATTACTCACAGCATGTATAGATTATAGTAATGGTGTATTACTCACAGTATGTATAGATTATAGTAATGGTATATTACTCCCCGCATGTATAGATTATAGTAATGGTATATTACTCCCCGCATGTATAGATTATAGTAATGGTGTATTACTCACAGTATGTATAGATTATAGTAATGGTGTATTACTCACTGCATGTATAGATTATAGTAATGGTGTATTACTCACAGTATGTATAGATTATAGTAATGGTGCATTACTCACAGTATGTATAGATTATAGTAATGGTGTATTACTCACAGTATGTATAGATTATAGTAATGGTATATTACTCCCCGCATGTATAGATTATAGTAATGGTGTATTACTCCCCGCATGTATAGATTATAGTAATGGTATATTACTCCCCGCATGTATAGATTATAGTAATGGTGTATTACTCACAGTATGTATAGATTATAGTAATGGTGTATTACTCCCCGCATGTATAGATTATAGTAATGGTATATTACTCCCCGCATGTATAGATTATAGTAATGGTGTATTACTCACAGTATGTATAGATTATAGTAATGGTGTATTACTCACTGCATGTATAGATTATAGTAATGGTGTATTACTCACAGTATGTATAGATTATAGTAATGGTGCATTACTCACTGCATGTATAGATTATAGTAATGGTGTATTACTCACAGTATGTATAGATTATAGTAATGGTGCATTACTCACAGTATGTATAGATTATAGTAATGGTGTATTACTCACAGTATGTATAGATTATAGTAATGGTATATTACTCCCCGCATGTATAGATTATAGTAATGGTGTATTACTCCCCGCATGTATAGATTATAGTAATGGTATATTACTCCCCGCATGTATAGATTATAGTAATGGTGTATTACTCACAGTATGTATAGATTATAGTAATGGTGTATTACTCCCCGCATGTATAGATTATAGTAATGGTATATTACTCCCCGCATGTATAGATTATAGTAATGGTGTATTACTCACAGTATGTATAGATTATAGTAATGGTGTATTACTCACTGCATGTATAGATTATAGTAATGGTGTATTACTCACAGTATGTATAGATTATAGTAATGGTGCATTACTCACTGCATGTATAGATTATAGTAATGGTGTATTACTCACAGTATGTATAGATTATAGTAATGGTGCATTACTCACAGTGTGTATAGATTATAGTAATGGTGTATTACTCACAGTATGTATAGATTATAGTAATGGTGCATTACTCACAGTATGTATATGTAACGGTATTTCTGGCCCGGCCTGACCCACCCAATCTCACATTGGCCCCTGTGGTCTAACCGGACCCCATTACAGTGTGGATATGTCATATGGTGCACCTGCTGGCTACAGGACTCCTGAGTCTCCCGCATGATGGTGTGTGGGGAGAACCCGTCAGACAGGCAGCTGAGGTAGTGGGCTGAGTCTCACCTAGTTCCAGTGCAGCGCCTCCACCTCACCAGGGTCCCTGCGTCCGCATGGGGATGATCCTGGCGAGGAACTCCTCCGTGGTGCTCCTCTCTGTGCACTCATTCCAGATAGATACACGAGAGGGTTTCTGGCTGAACTCATCTTTATTGACACGGCAGGGCAACTGCCCTCCACAAGGAGTATCTTCAGCCGCTCATCTCGCCAGTGCTCCCTTTAGATAGGTATATCACCTAGATCAGGGATTCACTATTCCCGCAGGAATCACTGTCCTGTGCCAGGTCCCTGGACACAGCCTCCCATGGAGTTACTATAACATAACTGACTCAACTCTTTCAGCAGAACTTGAACTAGACAGCAACTAGAACTCCTCCCAGACTTGAACTAACTTTAGACACAGTGCTGTGCCTTATGTAAGCTTCTGAGGCTGACACATCTCTGACATCACTAACCATGGAGTCAGAGCATGTGACCAGTCCCAGCTATACACAGAGCACCCCACCAGGGTGTGAGGGAAAACCTCCATGATTACTGCTGGCATGCCCACACTTACCAGGCCTTACTGCCAGCAGGAGAGATGACTGTAGGCATTTTACATGACCGCTACATTCTCCCCCTGGTGAATCCCATCGTCCTCGCTGGGACCTAAATTTGTATACCTCTTTCCAGGAAGCACTGTAACGGAAAACATAATTAACATCACACAAGATTTCCTCATAATACAGTACACATGAATACAGTCATCCGCCAAGCCCGCCCCGACCAGCAGCCACGAACCCGCGTAATGTCTCAGTACCCCCTTAATAATAGTGATCTGGGTCAGGTTTCCTCACTTCCCGGTTACCCATATCCAGGACCGTCACATAATAATGCCTAGGTGATCCTCTCTCTGGCACATAGGTCACCCTATGTTTGTGAACATTTCTCCCTATGCTCCACACTCGCATCAGGGTGTCTATCCTTTCTTCCGCCTTCTTACCTACAATGTCACTCCCCCTATTGACTAAATACAGCTCTATAGTTTCTCGGAGCCACGTTTCCCTATTGTCCTCAATTTCATCCATCAGGGGCTCCGGAACATAAGGATACTCCAACCCATGGGATTTTTTATATTTGACTATTATAGCCCTCTCCGCCCTACTGACCCTGGTCAAATCAGCATTACCTGCCCTCCCAGGTAACACCCATGATAGGGGCTCATCATGATCTACTGGATCTGACAGTGTGTCGGGACCCATGGGCGCTATGTCTCTACGCTCCAGCTGGAACCACCTATTCTGTAATTCCCTGTCCCTCTGCTCGGGTGTAAACTCTCCCTCTTTCCACCAGAAATCTACCACGTCCTCCCGCCGGATGAGAAACCGAGTACGGTCCATCCACGCGGAGTACCCTTCAAATAACGGGGCCCACCACCGGGTCTCCTTAAATGGATTGGGTCCTGGTTCCCTGTCGTCATCAAACGAAAATACCCCTGACGACCTTGTGGATCGCGAGTTGGACCACCTCGAAGAGCCCGGGGCCTTTACCACTGGTTGGGGTGCTGTATCCGCCACCCTCAATTCCCCTCCTCCCCGTGAATCACCTTCCGTAGCTCCACTGAGCTGCCTCTCCCCAGTCCGTTTTTCCTCCCCCCCCAAAGGTATGTCCACAAGTTCCAAGCTGGGCGGTGAACCCGGTGACCGTGTGATAGGGGTAGGGACATTAGCTAGGGCATGGGGTTGGGTATAGGGGCATGGAACAGGACCCCACGGGGTTACGACCCGCTCCTGGCTGTCCGTAGACTGGTCCAAGGATGATGTCTCACCCTCCTCAGTCCTGAGATCGTCTCTCCATTTTCTGGCAATACGAGCGGTCGGGGACCTTCCCCCAATCGCTGAAGCGTCGCTGCTTCCCCTTCCTGGGTTCCGCCGTCGCCACCGGAAGTGACGTCCTCCCCGGAACCAGAAGCGTCGCCATCTCGCGTTGGACCCCCATGCGGGATCTCTTCTTCCACGACGACATCCGGTTGCTCCGCCGTCGCCACCGGAAGTGATGCCGTTCCTCCACGTGCGCGTTGGGCCTGGCGCGGCCCTTCCAGCGCTTCGCCGTCTGTTGTGACCAGGTAAGAGATAGGGCTTTTTGGCTTACCCGTCCGCAGGGGTGTAGGCGTCTCTCTCCCATCTCCGCCAGGTCCTGGGATGGCGGGACTCCGTCGGTCGGATCGCCGATCTGCGGGGGACGTCCGGTCACTCACCCCACGGGGCGTCGTTCTTCCCGTCTGTCTTTTCCGCTCCGTTTTTGCTACCGCCAGCTCACGAAGGTCCTCATCAGAGTAGTCCCCTCGCCCCGACCTAGGGGTCGCGGGGTGGGGTGAAAGTCTCTTTGCCCCTGTCGCGGGGTTTAATCCAGCCGCCTCAATGGCCAGTGACCCAGCCGACTTGACCGGCTCCAGTCCCCTGTCTCCGGGACTCGCGCGGTTGATCCACAGCGCGCCCGGGGACTCAGCAGAGCGCCGTGTCACATCCACCGGGGGGTCAGCAGGCTGTATTGGGACGAATGTGGGCATAGGCCACAGATACAAAGTCCCGCAATGAGGGCAACGTGCCATCGTATTCACAGTACCTCCGGGCAGCCCGCATTGTAGGCAGAGCCCGACCACCGTCTCAGTATTGGCCACCCTCACCACCAGCACCCCGCCGGGCACTGAGTAGGGCTGGGTGGAGACCATAGTGCCCACAGTGGAGGAGCAGGCCATTCTTTGTACAGGAGTCACTTCCTGTACAGGTCTCTCCTTCTCTGTGGTTCCTCGCAACTGACTGGTGGAAGTTGCTGGATCCGCCACTCCCTGCTTCGGCTCCTCCCTTCTCTGACAGAGTTGGAACCCGCCCCCAGGGGTTGCAATAATGGGCGGGTCCCACAGGGGAATATCATGCCCCTTAATTAAGGCCGCACCTCTCTCAGTCCTGGTGGGCGCGGTTAGCGTTTTCGCGCCAATTTCCTCCCCAGAGCTGGAGTCCTTTCCCGCGGCTAGTTCCCGCCTTCTCCTTGCAGCAGCTTTTTGCACAAGGTACCTTTGCTTGCAAATCACCTCCATGGCCGGAACTACTTTTTGTAGTGGCGCCGTCTGCATATCAGTCCCTGGGCCCAGTGGGTGCATCCCCACAGGCCATAGTTGAAAGTCACTCCCCCTGGTAGAAATCAGGGGAGGGTCCCATAAACTCAACGGTTGACTCAGCACAGGGGCTGAATTAGTCACTGTCCATCCCGGCGCAGCCATAGCTTTCGCGCCATGCCCCCCATCAGGGCGGGGCTCTGCTGTTCGCGCCATTCCCGGCCAGCTCTGTGCAAGCCCTGCAGCAGCCATTTTTTCTGCGCCTGGCCCATGCGGTTTCCCTAGCAAGCGGGAACCGCCATTTTGGTTGGCTTTTAAGCCCAAAAAGTCAGTCTGTTTGCTCTCCTCACGGGGTTCTCCCCCAATTATGACAATTTCCTCACACTCTTCAAGGGTGGCCCCTCGCTGTCCCATACAGGATAAAAACGGGGCAGCCATAGCCTTCGCTCCGCTCCAGAGCAAACTCGTTAAGGACAATTCAGCGACAGTCTGCTCTTCAGTGGGTTGCACGCCACGGGTGCCCTCCCCATCAGCCTCTGTCCGCCATTTTACGTTCTCCGCGCCACGCGGATCCTCCACTCTCTCATAACAGTTGTCGTACATGAGGCTCCACTCTGCGGGGCAGCCACCACACCGGTACAATAAAGATTAGCTCAGATGCACCACCACATGTGTACCTTATCTAGGTGTGACCCAGTGTTGCACTACCTCAGGCTAGGCTCACTCTCTCAGTGTCTGCTGTGACTCCTTCCTCCCAGTCTGTGCTCCCTACGGTGAGTGTCTGGAATGGCTAGGTACTCTGGCTGGCTCTGCCATGCAGTACTTGGGGCGTCTACCTGTCTTGGTCAGCCTAGCGCAGACCCTCTCCAGGACTCCTGACCAAGTTAACAGGCTGTCCCTTCTGGCATCCTACCAACTAGCACTGCCTCAAGGTGACTCGGTCAGCTATAGCCCGCTCCAGACCCCTCACTCCTTTCAGGCCCCTAGGTTGTCCCTGCGAACTGACAATATCCCGTCAGCCCCCTGACCACCCCTAGGTCCGTCCCTACTCAGCACAAAGTGGCAGCAGACACTCTCCCTGTTTCCAAGTGACCTAGCTAAAGCCTGTCCTGTTGACGGATCTGATCTCAGCAGCGCGCCTCCAAATGTAACGGTATTTCTGGCCCGGCCTGACCCACCCAATCTCACATTGGCCCCTGTGGTCTAACCGGACCCCATTACAGTGTGGATATGTCATATGGTGCACCTGCTGGCTACAGGACTCCTGAGTCTCCCGCATGATGGTGTGTGGGGAGAACCCGTCAGACAGGCAGCTGAGGTAGTGGGCTGAGTCTCACCTAGTTCCAGTGCAGCGCCTCCACCTCACCAGGGTCCCTGCGTCCGCATGGGGATGATCCTGGCGAGGAACTCCTCCGTGGTGCTCCTCTCTGTGCACTCATTCCAGATAGATACACGAGAGGGTTTCTGGCTGAACTCATCTTTATTGACACGGCAGGGCAACTGCCCTCCACAAGGAGTATCTTCAGCCGCTCATCTCGCCAGTGCTCCCTTTAGATAGGTATATCACCTAGATCAGGGATTCACTATTCCCGCAGGAATCACTGTCCTGTGCCAGGTCCCTGGACACAGCCTCCCATGGAGTTACTATAACATAACTGACTCAACTCTTTCAGCAGAACTTGAACTAGACAGCAACTAGAACTCCTCCCAGACTTGAACTAACTTTAGACACAGTGCTGTGCCTTATGTAAGCTTCTGAGGCTGACACATCTCTGACATCACTAACCATGGAGTCAGAGCATGTGACCAGTCCCAGCCATACACAGAGCACCCCACCAGGGTGTGAGGGAAAACCTCCATGATTACTGCTGGCATGCCCACACTTACCAGGCCTTACTGCCAGCAGGAGAGATGACTGTAGGCATTTTACATGACCGCTACATATAGATTAAAGGAATGGTGTATTACTCACAGTATGTATAGATTATAGTAATGGTATATTACTCCCCGCATGTATAGATTATACTAATGGTATATTACTCCCCGCATGTATAGATTATAGTAATGGTGTATTACTCCCCGCATGTATAGATTATAGTAATGGTATATTACTCCCCGCATGTATAGATTATAGTAATGGTATATTACTCCCCGCATGTATAGATTATAGTAATGGTGTATTACTCACAGTATGTATAGATTATAGTAATGGTGTATTACTCACTGCATGTATAGATTATAGTAATGGTGTATTACTCACAGTATGTATAGATTATAGTAATGGTGTATTACTCACAGTATGTATAGATTATAGTAATGGTGTATTACTCACTGCATGTATAGATTATAGTAATGGTGTATTACTCACAGTATGTATAGATTATAGTAATGGTGCATTACTCACAGTGTGTATAGATTATAGTAATGGTATATTACTCCCCGCATGTATAGATTATAGTAATGGTGTATTACTCACAGTATGTATAGATTATAGTAATGGTATATTACTCCCCGCATGTATAGATTATAGTAATGGTGTATTACTCACTGCATGTATAGATTATAGTAATGGTGTATTACTCACAGTATTTATAGATTATAGTAATGGTGTATTACTCACAGTATGTATAGATTATAGTAATGGTGTATTACTCACCGCATGTATAGATTATAGTAATGGTATATTACTCCCCGCATGTATAGATTATAGTAATGGTGTATTACTCACAGTATGTATAGATTATAGTAATGGTGTATTACTCACTGCATGTATAGATTATAGTAATGGTGTATTACTCACAGTATGTATAGATTATAGTAATGGTATATTACTCACAGTGTGTATAGATTATAGTAATGGTGTATTACTCACAGTATGTATAGATTATAGTAATGGTGTATTACTCACAGTATGTACAGATTATAGTAATGGTATATTACTCACCGCATGTATAGATTATAGTAATGGTATATTACTCCCCGCATGTATAGATTATAGTAATGGTGCATTACTCACCGCATGTATAGATTATAGTAATGGTGTATTACTCACAGTATGTATAGATTATAGTAATGGTGCATTACTCACAGTATGTATAGATTATAGTAATGGTGTATTACTCACAGTATGTATAGATTATAGTAATGGTGTATTACTCATCTCATGTATAGATTATAGTAATGGTGTATTACTCACAGTATGTATAGATTATAGTAATGGTGTATTACTCACAGTGTGTATAGATTATAGTAATGGTGTATTACTCACAGTATTTATAGATTATAGTAATGGTGCATTACTCACAGTATGTATAGATTATAGTAATGGTGTATTACTCACAGTGTGTATAGATTATAGTAATGGTGTATTACTCACCGCATGTATAGATTATAGTAATGGTATATTACTCACAGTGTGTATAGATTATAGTAATGGTGTATTACTCACAGTATGTATAGATTATAGTAATGGTGCATTACTCACAGTATGTATATGTAACGGTATTTCTGGCCCGGCCTGACCCACCCAATCTCACATTGGCCCCTGTGGTCTAACCGGACCCCATTACAGTGTGGATATGTCATATGGTGCACCTGCTGGCTACAGGACTCCTGAGTCTCCCGCATGATGGTGTGTGGGGAGAACCCGTCAGACAGGCAGCTGAGGTAGTGGGCTGAGTCTCACCTAGTTCCAGTGCAGCGCCTCCACCTCACCAGGGTCCCTGCGTCCGCATGGGGATGATCCTGGCGAGGAACTCCTCCGTGGTGCTCCTCTCTGTGCACTCATTCCAGATAGATACACGAGAGGGTTTCTGGCTGAACTCATCTTTATTGACACGGCAGGGCAACTGCCCTCCACAAGGAGTATCTTCAGCCGCTCATCTCGCCAGTGCTCCCTTTAGATAGGTATATCACCTAGATCAGGGATTCACTATTCCCGCAGGAATCACTGTCCTGTGCCAGGTCCCTGGACACAGCCTCCCATGGAGTTACTATAACATAACTGACTCAACTCTTTCAGCAGAACTTGAACTAGACAGCAACTAGAACTCCTCCCAGACTTGAACTAACTTTAGACACAGTGCTGTGCCTTATGTAAGCTTCTGAGGCTGACACATCTCTGACATCACTAACCATGGAGTCAGAGCATGTGACCAGTCCCAGCTATACACAGAGCACCCCACCAGGGTGTGAGGGAAAACCTCCATGATTACTGCTGGCATGCCCACACTTACCAGGCCTTACTGCCAGCAGGAGAGATGACTGTAGGCATTTTACATGACCGCTACATTCTCCCCCTGGTGAATCCCATCGTCCTCGCTGGGACCTAAATTTGTATACCTCTTTCCAGGAAGCACTGTAACGGAAAACATAATTAACATCACACAAGATTTCCTCATAATACAGTACACATGAATACAGTCATCCGCCAAGCCCGCCCCGACCAGCAGCCACGAACCCGCGTAATGTCTCAGTACCCCCTTAATAATAGTGATCTGGGTCAGGTTTCCTCACTTCCCGGTTACCCATATCCAGGACCGTCACATAATAATGCCTAGGTGATCCTCTCTCTGGCACATAGGTCACCCTATGTTTGTGAACATTTCTCCCTATGCTCCACACTCGCATCAGGGTGTCTATCCTTTCTTCCGCCTTCTTACCTACAATGTCACTCCCCCTATTGACTAAATACAGCTCTATAGTTTCTCGGAGCCACGTTTCCCTATTGTCCTCAATTTCATCCATCAGGGGCTCCGGAACATAAGGATACTCCAACCCATGGGATTTTTTATATTTGACTATTATAGCCCTCTCCGCCCTACTGACCCTGGTCAAATCAGCATTACCTGCCCTCCCAGGTAACACCCATGATAGGGGCTCATCATGATCTACTGGATCTGACAGTGTGTCGGGACCCATGGGCGCTATGTCTCTACGCTCCAGCTGGAACCACCTATTCTGTAATTCCCTGTCCCTCTGCTCGGGTGTAAACTCTCCCTCTTTCCACCAGAAATCTACCACGTCCTCCCGCCGGATGAGAAACCGAGTACGGTCCATCCACGCGGAGTACCCTTCAAATAACGGGGCCCACCACCGGGTCTCCTTAAATGGATTGGGTCCTGGTTCCCTGTCGTCATCAAACGAAAATACCCCTGACGACCTTGTGGATCGCGAGTTGGACCACCTCGAAGAGCCCGGGGCCTTTACCACTGGTTGGGGTGCTGTATCCGCCACCCTCAATTCCCCTCCTCCCCGTGAATCACCTTCCGTAGCTCCACTGAGCTGCCTCTCCCCAGTCCGTTTTTCCTCCCCCCCCAAAGGTATGTCCACAAGTTCCAAGCTGGGCGGTGAACCCGGTGACCGTGTGATAGGGGTAGGGACATTAGCTAGGGCATGGGGTTGGGTATAGGGGCATGGAACAGGACCCCACGGGGTTACGACCCGCTCCTGGCTGTCCGTAGACTGGTCCAAGGATGATGTCTCACCCTCCTCAGTCCTGAGATCGTCTCTCCATTTTCTGGCAATACGAGCGGTCGGGGACCTTCCCCCAATCGCTGAAGCGTCGCTGCTTCCCCTTCCTGGGTTCCGCCGTCGCCACCGGAAGTGACGTCCTCCCCGGAACCAGAAGCGTCGCCATCTCGCGTTGGACCCCCATGCGGGATCTCTTCTTCCACGACGACATCCGGTTGCTCCGCCGTCGCCACCGGAAGTGATGCCGTTCCTCCACGTGCGCGTTGGGCCTGGCGCGGCCCTTCCAGCGCTTCGCCGTCTGTTGTGACCAGGTAAGAGATAGGGCTTTTTGGCTTACCCGTCCGCAGGGGTGTAGGCGTCTCTCTCCCATCTCCGCCAGGTCCTGGGATGGCGGGACTCCGTCGGTCGGATCGCCGATCTGCGGGGGACGTCCGGTCACTCACCCCACGGGGCGTCGTTCTTCCCGTCTGTCTTTTCCGCTCCGTTTTTGCTACCGCCAGCTCACGAAGGTCCTCATCAGAGTAGTCCCCTCGCCCCGACCTAGGGGTCGCGGGGTGGGGTGAAAGTCTCTTTGCCCCTGTCGCGGGGTTTAATCCAGCCGCCTCAATGGCCAGTGACCCAGCCGACTTGACCGGCTCCAGTCCCCTGTCTCCGGGACTCGCGCGGTTGATCCACAGCGCGCCCGGGGACTCAGCAGAGCGCCGTGTCACATCCACCGGGGGGTCAGCAGGCTGTATTGGGACGAATGTGGGCATAGGCCACAGATACAAAGTCCCGCAATGAGGGCAACGTGCCATCGTATTCACAGTACCTCCGGGCAGCCCGCATTGTAGGCAGAGCCCGACCACCGTCTCAGTATTGGCCACCCTCACCACCAGCACCCCGCCGGGCACTGAGTAGGGCTGGGTGGAGACCATAGTGCCCACAGTGGAGGAGCAGGCCATTCTTTGTACAGGAGTCACTTCCTGTACAGGTCTCTCCTTCTCTGTGGTTCCTCGCAACTGACTGGTGGAAGTTGCTGGATCCGCCACTCCCTGCTTCGGCTCCTCCCTTCTCTGACAGAGTTGGAACCCGCCCCCAGGGGTTGCAATAATGGGCGGGTCCCACAGGGGAATATCATGCCCCTTAATTAAGGCCGCACCTCTCTCAGTCCTGGTGGGCGCGGTTAGCGTTTTCGCGCCAGTCTCCTCCCCAGAGCTGGAGTCTTTTCTCGCGGCTAGTTCCCGCCTTCTCCTTGCAGCAGCTTTTTGCACAAGGTACCTTTGCTTGCAAATCACTTCCACGGCCGGAACTACTTTTTGTAGTGGCGCCGTCTGCATATCAGTCCCTGGGCCCAGTGGGTGCATCCCCACAGGCCATAGTTGAAAGTCACTCCCCCTGGTAGAAATCAGGGGAGGGTCCCATAAACTCAACGGTTGACTCAGCACAGGGGCTGAATTAGTCACTGTCCATCCCGGCGCAGCCATAGCTTTCGCGCCATGCCCCCCATCAGGGCGGGGCTCTGCTGTTCGCGCCATTCCCGGCCAGCTCTGTGCAAGCCCTGCAGCAGCCATTTTTTCTGCGCCTGGCCCATGCGGTTTCCCTAGCAAGCGGGAACCGCCATTTTGGTTGGCTTTTAAGCCCAAAAAGTCAGTCTGTTTGCTCTCCTCACGGGGTTCTCCCCCAATTATGACAATTTCCTCACACTCTTCAAGGGTGGCCCCTCGCTGTCCCATACAGGATAAAAACGGGGCAGCCATAGCCTTCGCTCCGCTCCAGAGCAAACTCGTTAAGGACAATTCAGCGACAGTCTGCTCTTCAGTGGGTTGCACGCCACGGGTGCCCTCCCCATCAGCCTCTGTCCGCCATTTTACGTTCTCCGCGCCACGCGGATCCTCCACTCTCTCATAACAGTTGTCGTACATGAGGCTCCACTCTGCGGGGCAGCCACCACACCGGTACAATAAAGATTAGCTCAGATGCACCACCACATGTGTACCTTATCTAGGTGTGACCCAGTGTTGCACTACCTCAGGCTAGGCTCACTCTCTCAGTGTCTGCTGTGACTCCTTCCTCCCAGTCTGTGCTCCCTACGGTGAGTGTCTGGAATGGCTAGGTACTCTGGCTGGCTCTGCCATGCAGTACTTGGGGCGTCTACCTGTCTTGGTCAGCCTAGCGCAGACCCTCTCCAGGACTCCTGACCAAGTTAACAGGCTATCCCTTCTGGCATCCTACCAACTAGCACTGCCTCAAGGTGACTCGGTCAGCTATAGCCCGCTCCAGACCCCTCACTCCTTTCAGGCCCCTAGGTTGTCCCTGCGAACTGACAATATCCCGTCAGCCCCCTGACCACCCCTAGGTCCGTCCCTACTCAGCACAAAGTGGCAGCAGACACTCTCCCTGTTTCCAAGTGACCTAGCTAAAGCCTGTCCTGTTGACGGATCTGATCTCAGCAGCGCGCCTCCAAATGTAACGGTATTTCTGGCCCGGCCTGACCCACCCAATCTCACATTGGCCCCTGTGGTCTAACCGGACCCCATTACAGTGTGGATATGTCATATGGTGCACCTGCTGGCTACAGGACTCCTGAGTCTCCCGCATGATGGTGTGTGGGGAGAACCCGTCAGACAGGCAGCTGAGGTAGTGGGCTGAGTCTCACCTAGTTCCAGTGCAGCGCCTCCACCTCACCAGGGTCCCTGCGTCCGCATGGGGATGATCCTGGCGAGGAACTCCTCCGTGGTGCTCCTCTCTGTGCACTCATTCCAGATAGATACACGAGAGGGTTTCTGGCTGAACTCATCTTTATTGACACGGCAGGGCAACTGCCCTCCACAAGGAGTATCTTCAGCCGCTCATCTCGCCAGTGCTCCCTTTAGATAGGTATATCACCTAGATCAGGGATTCACTATTCCCGCAGGAATCACTGTCCTGTGCCAGGTCCCTGGACACAGCCTCCCATGGAGTTACTATAACATAACTGACTCAACTCTTTCAGCAGAACTTGAACTAGACAGCAACTAGAACTCCTCCCAGACTTGAACTAACTTTAGACACAGTGCTGTGCCTTATGTAAGCTTCTGAGGCTGACACATCTCTGACATCACTAACCATGGAGTCAGAGCATGTGACCAGTCCCAGCCATACACAGAGCACCCCACCAGGGTGTGAGGGAAAACCTCCATGATTACTGCTGGCATGCCCACACTTACCAGGCCTTACTGCCAGCAGGAGAGATGACTGTAGGCATTTTACATGACCGCTACATATAGATTAAAGGAATGGTGTATTACTCACAGTATGTATAGATTATAGTAATGGTATATTACTCCCCGCATGTATAGATTATACTAATGGTATATTACTCCCCGCATGTATAGATTATAGTAATGGTGTATTACTCCCCGCATGTATAGATTATAGTAATGGTATATTACTCCCCGCATGTATAGATTATAGTAATGGTATATTACTCCCCGCATGTATAGATTATAGTAATGGTGTATTACTCACAGTATGTATAGATTATAGTAATGGTGTATTACTCACTGCATGTATAGATTATAGTAATGGTGTATTACTCACAGTATGTATAGATTATAGTAATGGTGTATTACTCACAGTATGTATAGATTATAGTAATGGTGTATTACTCACTGCATGTATAGATTATAGTAATGGTGTATTACTCACAGTATGTATAGATTATAGTAATGGTGCATTACTCACAGTGTGTATAGATTATAGTAATGGTATATTACTCCCCGCATGTATAGATTATAGTAATGGTGTATTACTCACAGTATGTATAGATTATAGTAATGGTATATTACTCCCCGCATGTATAGATTATAGTAATGGTGTATTACTCACTGCATGTATAGATTATAGTAATGGTGTATTACTCACAGTATTTATAGATTATAGTAATGGTGTATTACTCACAGTATGTATAGATTATAGTAATGGTGTATTACTCACCGCATGTATAGATTATAGTAATGGTATATTACTCCCCGCATGTATAGATTATAGTAATGGTGTATTACTCACAGTATGTATAGATTATAGTAATGGTGTATTACTCACTGCATGTATAGATTATAGTAATGGTGTATTACTCACAGTATGTATAGATTATAGTAATGGTGCATTACTCACAGTGTGTATAGATTATAGTAATGGTATATTACTCCCCGCATGTATAGATTATAGTAATGGTGTATTACTCACAGTATGTATAGATTATAGTAATGGTATATTACTCCCCGCATGTATAGATTATAGTAATGGTGTATTACTCACTGCATGTATAGATTATAGTAATGGTGTATTACTCACAGTATGTATAGATTATAGTAATGGTGCATTACTCACAGTGTGTATAGATTATAGTAATGGTATATTACTCCCCGCATGTATAGATTATAGTAATGGTGTATAACTCACAGTATGTATAGATTATAGTAATGGTATATTACTCCCCGCATGTATAGATTATAGTAATGGTGTATTACTCACAGTTTGTATAGATTATAGTAATGGTGTATTTCTCACTGCATGTATAGATTATAGTAATGGTGTATTACTCACCGTATGTATAGATTATAGTAATGGTGTATTACTCACAGCATGTATAGATTATAGAAATGGTGTATTACTCACAGTATGTATAGATTATAGTAATGGTGTATTACTCACCGCATGTATAGATTATAGTAATGGTGCATTACTCACAGTATGTATAGATTATAGTAATGGTGTATTACTCACCGCATGTATAGATTATAGTAATGGTATATTACTCACAGTGTGTATAGATTATAGTAATGGTGTATTACTCACAGTATGTATAGATTATAGTAATGGTGTATTACTCACAGTATGTACAGATTATAGTAATGGTATATTACTCACCGCATGTATAGATTATAGTAATGGTATATTACTCCCCGCATGTATAGATTATAGTAATGGTGCATTACTCACCGCATGTATAGATTATAGTAATGGTGTATTACTCACAGTATGTATAGATTATAGTAATGGTGCATTACTCACAGTATGTATAGATTATAGTAATGGTGTATTACTCACAGTATGTATAGATTATAGTAATGGTGTATTACTCACAGTGTGTATAGATTATAGTAATGGTGTATTACTCACAGTGTGTATAGATTATAGTAATGGTGTATTACTCACAGTATTTATAGATTATAGTAATGGTGCATTACTCACAGTATGTATAGATTATAGTAATGGTGTATTACTCACAGTGTGTATAGATTATAGTAATGGTGTATTACTCACCGCATGTATAGATTATAGTAATGGTATATTACTCACAGTGTGTATAGATTATAGTAATGGTGTATTACTCACAGTATGTATAGATTATAGTAATGGTGCATTACTCACAGTATGTATAGATTATAGTAATGGTGTATTACTCACAGTATGTATAGATTATAGTAATGGTGTATTACTCCCCGCATGTATAGATTATAGTAATGGTGTATTACTCACAGTATGTATAGATTATAGTAATGGTGTATTACTCACAGTATGTATAGATTATAGTAATGGTGCATTACTCACAGTATGTATAGATTATAGTAATGGTGTATTACTCACAGTATGTATAGATTATAGTAATGGTGTATTACTCATCTCATGTATAGATTATAGTAATGGTGTATTACTCACAGTATGTATAGATTATAGTAATGGTGTATTACTCACAGTGTGTATAGATTATAGTAATGGTGTATTACTCACAGCATGTATAGATTATAGTAATGGTGTATTACTCACAGCATGTATAGATTATAGTAATGGTGTATTACTCACCGCATGTATAGATTATAGTAATGGTGTATTACTCACAGTATGTATAGATTATAGTAATGGTGTATTACTCACAGTATGTATAGATTATAGTAATGGTGTATTACTCACAGTATGTATAGATTATAGTAATGGTGTATTACTCACAGTATGTATAGATTATAGTAATGGTATATTACTCCCCGCATGTATAGATTATAGTAATGGTGGATTACTCACAGTATGTATAGATTATAGTAATGCTGTATTACTCACAGCATGTATAGATTATAGTAATGGTATATTACTCCCCGCATGTATAGATTATAGTAATGGTATATTACTCACAGTATGTATAGATTATAGTAATGGTGTATTACTCACCGCATGTATAGATTATAGTAATGGTGTATTACTCACAGTATGTATAGATTATAGTAATGGTGTATTACTCACAGTATGTATAGATTATAGTAATGGTATATTACTCCCCGCATGTATAGATTATAGTAATGGTATATTACTCCCCGCATGTATAGATTATAGTAATGGTGTATTACTCAGTGTGTATAGATTATAGTAATGGTGTATTACTCACAGTATGTATAGATTATAGTAATGGTGTATTACTCACAGTATGTATAGATTATAGTAATGGTGCATTACTCACAGTATGTATAGATTATAGTAATGGTGTATTACTCACAGTATGTATAGATTATAGTAATGGTGCATTACTCACAGTATGTATAGATTATAGTAATGGTGTATTACTCACAGTATGTATAGATTATAGTAATGGTGTATTACTCACAGTATTTATAGATTATAGTAATGGTGTATTACTGACAGTATGTATAGATTATAGTAATGGTGTATTACTCACCGCATGTATAGATTATAATAATGGTGTATTACTCACAGTATGTATAGATTATAGTAATGGTATATTACTCCCCGCATGTATAGATTATAGTAATGGTGTATTACTCACAGCATGTATAGATTATAGTAATGGTGTATTACTCACAGCATGTATAGATTATAGTAATGGTATATTACTCCCCGCATGTATAGATTATAGTAATGGTATATTACTCACAGTGTGTATAGATTATAGTAATGGTGTATTACTCACAGTATGTATAGATTATAGTAATGGTGTATTACTCACAGTATGTATAGATTATAGTAATGCTGTATTACTCACAGCATGTATAGATTATAGTAATGGTATATTACTCCCCGCATGTATAGATTATAGTCATGGTATATTACTCACAGTATGTATAGATTATAGTAATGCTGTATTACTCACAGCATGTATAGATTATAGTAATGGTATATTACTCCCCGCATGTATAGATTATAGTAATGGTATATTACTCACAGTATGTATAGATTATAGTAATGGTGTATTACTCACCGCATGAATAGATTATAGTAATGGTGTATTACTCACAGTATGTATAGATTATAGTAATGGTGTATTACTCACAGTATGTATAGATTATAGTAATGGTGTATTACTCACAGTATTTATAGATTATAGTAATGGTGTATTACTCACAGTATGTATAGATTATAGTAATGGTGTATTACTCACAGTATTTATAGATTATAGTAATGGTGTATTACTCACAGTATGTATAGATTATAGTAATGGTGTATTACTCACCGCATGTATAGATTATAGTAATGGTATATTACTCCCCGCATGTATAGATTATAGTAATGGTGTATTACTCACAGTATGTATAGATTATAGTAATGGTGTATTACTCACTGCATGTATAGATTATAGTAATGGTGTATTACTCACAGTATGTATAGATTATAGTAATGGTGCATTACTCACAGTGTGTATAGATTATAGTAATGGTATATTACTCCCCGCATGTATAGATTATAGTAATGGTGTATTACTCACAGTATGTATAGATTATAGTAATGGTATATTACTCCCCGCATGTATAGATTATAGTAATGGTGTATTACTCACTGCATGTATAGATTATAGTAATGGTGTATTACTCACAGTATGTATAGATTATAGTAATGGTGCATTACTCACAGTGTGTATAGATTATAGTAATGGTATATTACTCCCCGCATGTATAGATTATAGTAATGGTGTATTACTCACAGTATGTATAGATTATAGTAATGGTATATTACTCCCCGCATGTATAGATTATAGTAATGGTGTATTACTCACAGTTTGTATAGATTATAGTAATGGTGTATTTCTCACTGCATGTATAGATTATAGTAATGGTGTATTACTCACAGTATGTATAGATTATAGTAATGGTGTATTACTCACAGCATGTATAGATTATAGAAATGGTGTATTACTCACAGTATGTATAGATTATAGTAATGGTGTATTACTCACCGCATGTATAGATTATAGTAATGGTGCATTACTCACAGTATGTATAGATTATAGTAATGGTGTATTACTCACAGTATGTATAGATTATAGTAATGGTTTATTACTCACAGTATGTATAGATTATAGTAATGGTGTATTACTCACCGCATGTATAGATTATAGTAATGGTATATTACTCACAGTGTGTATAGATTATAGTAATGGTGTATTACTCACAGTATGTATAGATTATAGTAATGGTGTATTACTCACAGTATGTACAGATTATAGTAATGGTATATTACTCCCCGCATGTATAGATTATAGTAATGGTATATTACTCCCCGCATGTATAGATTATAGTAATGGTGCATTACTCACCGCATGTATAGATTATAGTAATGGTATATTACTCACAGTGTGTATAGATTATAGTAATGGTGTATTACTCACAGTATGTATAGATTATAGTAATGGTGTATTACTCACAGTATGTACAGATTATAGTAATGGTATATTACTCACCGCATGTATAGATTATAGTAATGGTATATTACTCCCCGCATGTATAGATTATAGTAATGGTGCATTACTCACCGCATGTATAGATTATAGTAATGGTGTATTACTCACAGTATGTATAGATTATAGTAATGGTGCATTACTCACAGTATGTATAGATTATAGTAATGGTGTATTACTCACAGTATGTATAGATTATAGTAATGGTGTATTACTCATCTCATGTATAGATTATAGTAATGGTGTATTACTCACAGTATGTATAGATTATAGTAATGGTGTATTACTCACAGTGTGTATAGATTATAGTAATGGTGTATTACTCACAGTATTTATAGATTATAGTAATGGTGCATTACTCACAGTATGTATAGATTATAGTAATGGTGTATTACTCACAGTGTGTATAGATTATAGTAATGGTGTATTACTCACCGCATGTATAGATTATAGTAATGGTATATTACTCACAGTGTGTATAGATTATAGTAATGGTGTATTACTCACAGTATGTATAGATTATAGTAATGGTGCATTACTCACAGTATGTATAGATTATAGTAATGGTGTATTACTCACAGTATGTATAGATTATAGTAATGGTGTATTACTCCCCGCATGTATAGATTATAGTAATGGTGTATTACTCACAGTATGTATAGATTATAGTAATGGTGTATTACTCACAGTATGTATAGATTATAGTAATGGTGCATTACTCACAGTATGTATAGATTATAGTAATGGTGTATTACTCACAGTATGTATAGATTATAGTAATGGTGTATTACTCATCTCATGTATAGATTATAGTAATGGTGTATTACTCACAGTATGTATAGATTATAGTAATGGTGTATTACTCACAGTATGTATAGATTATAGCAATGGTGTATTACTCACAGCATGTATAGATTATAGTAATGGTGTATTACTCACCGCATGTATAGATTATAGTAATGGTGTATTACTCACAGTATGTATAGATTATAGTAATGGTGTATTACTCACAGTATGTATAGATTATAGTAATGGTGTATTACTCACAGCATGTATAGATTATAGTAATGGTGTATTACTCACAGCATGTATAGATTATAGTAATGGTGTATTACTCACAGCATGTATAGATTATAGTAATGGTGTATTACTCACCGCATGTATAGATTATAGTAATGGTGTATTACTCACAGTATGTATAGATTATAGTAATGGTGTATTACTCACAGTATGTATAGATTATAGTAATGGTGTATTACTCACAGTATGTATAGATTATAGTAATGGTGTATTACTCACAGTATGTATAGATTATAGTAATGGTATATTACTCCCCGCATGTATAGATTATAGTAATGGTGGATTACTCACAGTATGTATAGATTATAGTAATGCTGTATTACTCACAGCATGTATAGATTATAGTAATGGTATATTACTCCCCGCATGTATAGATTATAGTAATGGTATATTACTCACAGTATGTATAGATTATAGTAATGGTGTATTACTCACCGCATGTATAGATTATAGTAATGGTGTATTACTCACAGTATGTATAGATTATAGTAATGGTGTATTACTCACAGTATGTATAGATTATAGTAATGGTATATTACTCCCCGCATGTATAGATTATAGTAATGGTATATTACTCCCCGCATGTATAGATTATAGTAATGGTGTATTACTCAGTGTGTATAGATTATAGTAATGGTGTATTACTCACAGTATGTATAGATTATAGTAATGGTGTATTACTCACAGTATGTATAGATTATAGTAATGGTGCATTACTCACAGTATGTATAGATTATAGTAATGGTGTATTACTCACAGTATGTATAGATTATAGTAATGGTGCATTACTCACAGTATGTATAGATTATAGTAATGGTGTATTACTCACAGTATGTATAGATTATAGTAATGGTGTATTACTCACAGTATTTATAGATTATAGTAATGGTGTATTACTGACAGTATGTATAGATTATAGTAATGGTGTATTACTCACCGCATGTATAGATTATAATAATGGTGTATTACTCACAGTATGTATAGATTATAGTAATGGTATATTACTCCCCGCATGTATAGATTATAGTAATGGTGTATTACTCACAGCATGTATAGATTATAGTAATGGTGTATTACTCACAGCATGTATAGATTATAGTAATGGTATATTACTCCCCGCATGTATAGATTATAGTAATGGTATATTACTCACAGTGTGTATAGATTATAGTAATGGTGTATTACTCACAGTATGTATAGATTATAGTAATGGTGTATTACTCACAGTATGTATAGATTATAGTAATGCTGTATTACTCACAGCATGTATAGATTATAGTAATGGTATATTACTCCCCGCATGTATAGATTATAGTCATGGTATATTACTCACAGTATGTATAGATTATAGTAATGCTGTATTACTCACAGCATGTATAGATTATAGTAATGGTATATTACTCCCCGCATGTATAGATTATAGTAATGGTATATTACTCACAGTATGTATAGATTATGGTAATGGTGTATTACTCACCGCATGAATAGATTATAGTAATGGTGTATTACTCACAGTATGTATAGATTATAGTAATGGTGTATTACTCACAGTATGTATAGATTATAGTAATGGTGTATTACTCACAGTATTTATAGATTATAGTAATGGTGTATTACTCACAGTATGTATAGATTATAGTAATGGTGTATTACTCACAGTATTTATAGATTATAGTAATGGTGTATTACTCACAGTATGTATAGATTATAGTAATGGTGTATTACTCACCGCATGTATAGATTATAGTAATGGTATATTACTCCCCGCATGTATAGATTATAGTAATGGTGTATTACTCACAGTATGTATAGATTATAGTAATGGTGTATTACTCACTGCATGTATAGATTATAGTAATGGTGTATTACTCACAGTATGTATAGATTATAGTAATGGTGCATTACTCACAGTGTGTATAGATTATAGTAATGGTATATTACTCCCCGCATGTATAGATTATAGTAATGGTGTATTACTCACAGTATGTATAGATTATAGTAATGGTATATTACTCCCCGCATGTATAGATTATAGTAATGGTGTATTACTCACTGCATGTATAGATTATAGTAATGGTGTATTACTCACAGTATGTATAGATTATAGTAATGGTGCATTACTCACAGTGTGTATAGATTATAGTAATGGTATATTACTCCCCGCATGTATAGATTATAGTAATGGTGTATTACTCACAGTATGTATAGATTATAGTAATGGTATATTACTCCCCGCATGTATAGATTATAGTAATGGTGTATTACTCACAGTTTGTATAGATTATAGTAATGGTGTATTTCTCACTGCATGTATAGATTATAGTAATGGTGTATTACTCACAGTATGTATAGATTATAGTAATGGTGTATTACTCACAGCATGTATAGATTATAGAAATGGTGTATTACTCACAGTATGTATAGATTATAGTAATGGTGTATTACTCACCGCATGTATAGATTATAGTAATGGTGCATTACTCACAGTATGTATAGATTATAGTAATGGTGTATTACTCACAGTATGTATAGATTATAGTAATGGTTTATTACTCACAGTATGTATAGATTATAGTAATGGTGTATTACTCACCGCATGTATAGATTATAGTAATGGTATATTACTCACAGTGTGTATAGATTATAGTAATGGTGTATTACTCACAGTATGTATAGATTATAGTAATGGTGTATTACTCACAGTATGTACAGATTATAGTAATGGTATATTACTCCCCGCATGTATAGATTATAGTAATGGTATATTACTCCCCGCATGTATAGATTATAGTAATGGTGCATTACTCACCGCATGTATAGATTATAGTAATGGTGTATTACTCACAGTATGTATCTTATACTATATTAGTGAAAGCACTGTATGTTTGCCTGCCTGCCTGCATGCATGCCTGGATGTCCGGTGTCCCTAGGGGAAATCTCATTGGTCCCTTGGCCCGCCCCCGCACACCTCTCATTGGCCTGAGGCGGAGTGACGGGCCAAAGGACACACAGGGACACACACACACACACAGGGACACACACACACACAGGGACACACACAGGGACACACACAGGGACACACACACACACACACAGGGACACACACACACAGTGACACACACACACAGTGACACACACACACACACACACTGTTACATACATTAGCGGGGCTCACAGTGTTAGCAGCACCCGCGCGCACCTCCTCCTCTCCCCGTGTCTCCCGCGCTTTCACCCCGACCCCCCCCTCCCCCGGCGCCGCTACAGTCAGCGGGACACACACACTATTATTACCCCTTCAGCGCCCCCCCCCCCCACCCACTGTCAGCGGCCGTGCGAGACCCCCCCTCTATATCTCCCACCTCTCCCCCCCACACACATATACATGCCCCCCACTCCCCGACGCTACAACTCACCCCTCCCCGGCGGGGGAACAGCCAGTGGCCAGGCAGGCTGCCTCGCGGCGCCGAGTCCCCAAGATGGCGGCGCCCGGGACACAGCGGGGGAGCGGCCACAACACGCTGCCTCCCGCCTCAGATCCACGTGGGACCTGCCGGATGGGTGAGTGAGCGGCCTTCACCTCCCCTCCACCCCCCCTTCACCTCCCCTCCACCCCCCCCCTCCCCTCCAGTGTCAGTGTCTCCCCGATACCCCCCCCCCCCGGCGCCGCTACAGTCAGCGGGCGAGCGAGCGCCCGGGACACAGCGGGAGAGCGGCCACAACACGCTGCCTCCCGCCTCAGATCCACGTGGGACCTGCCGGACGGGTGAGTGAGCGGCCTTCACCTCCCCTCACCCCCCCTCACCCCCTTTCACCTCCCCTCACTCCACTTCTCCCTTCCACCCCCCTTCACCTCCCCATTTACCTCCCCCCCTCCACCCCCCCTTCACCTCCCCTCCACCCCCCCTTCACCTCCCCTCCACCCCCCCCCTTCACCTCCCTTCCACCCCCCCCTTCACCTCCCTTCCACCCACCTCCCTTCCACTCCCCCCCTTCACCCCCCTCCACCCCCCACCTTCACCTCCCCTCCACCCCCCCTTCACCTCCCCTCCACCCCCCCTTCCCACCGCCTCCCCCCCCTTCCCACCGCCTCCCCCCCCCCTTCCCACCGCCTCCCCCCCCCCCTTCCCACCGCCTCCCCCCCGCCCTTCCCACTGCCTCCCCCCCCTTCCCACCGCCTCCCCCCCTTCCCTCCGCCTCCCCCCCCTTCCCACCGCCCTTCCCACCGCCTTCCCCCCCTTCCCACCGCCTCCCAGCCCCCCTTCCCACCGCCTCCCCCCCCTTCCCACCGCCTCCCACCCCCCCTTCCCACCGCCTCCCCCCCCCCTTCCCACCGCCTCCCCCCCCCCTTCCCACCGCCTCCCTCCCCCCCTTCCCACCGCCTCCCCCCCCTTCCCACCGCCCCTTCCCCCCCTGCTCCCCTTCCCCCCCCGCTCCCCTTCCCCCCTCCCCTTCCCCCCCTCCGCTCCCCTTCCCCCCCTCCGCTCCCCTTCACCCCCCTCCGCTCCCCTTTCCACCCCCCCCTCCGCTCCTCTTCCCCCCCCATCACCTCTTTTTCCCCTTTCCCCTCCCACCCCCTCCCACACTTCCACCCCCTCCTCTAACCCTTCCCCCCCTCCTCTAACCCCCCTTCCCCTCCCTCCTCTAACCCTTCCCCCCTCCTCTAACCCTTCCCCCCTCCTCTAACCCTTCCCCCCTCCTCCACCCCTTGCCCCCCTCCTCCACCCCTTGCCCCCCTCCTCCACCCCCTCCTCCCCTTCCCGCCGCCCTTCGCCTTCATGCCCGCCTTACCGCCTCCCCACCCCCGCCTCTGCCTTTCACCCGCCCTTACTCCGGCCGCCTCTGCCTTTCACCCACCGCCTCACAGCCGCTGCACGCACTCAACAGACACCCGCCACACTCGACACATACCTGCCGCCACACACACCTGCTGCCTCCCGCCCCTACGCACCGACATCACTGACCCACCGCCTCACACCCTAGCAGGACCCCCACTCACAGACAGCACTCACAACCCACGCGCCACCCGCCGCCTCACACCCTAGCAGGACCCCCACTCGCACACAGCACTCACAACCCACGCGCCACCCGCCGCCTCACACCCTAGCAGGACACACGACTCAGATTTTTACATCACTTATGCCACCAAAATATACATTGTACTGTGGTGTGGTTACAATAAACCATTTTTATACAACATCGTATTACATTTTCTTCCATCTTTCTTTTCAATATTATTATCCAACCTTTACAACAAACAGTCACCTATTGTTCCACGATTTATAAATAATACTACCTATTACGCATTTACATCCCGGGCAACGCCGGGTCTCTCAGCTAGTAGATTATAGTAATGGTGTATTACTCACAGCATGTATAGATTATAGTAATGGTGTATTACTCACAGTATGTATAGATTATAGTAATGGTGTATTACTCACAGCATGTATAGATTATAGTAATGGTGTATTACTCACAGTATGTATAGATTATAGTAATGGTATATTACTCACAGTATGTATAGATTATAGTAATGGTATATTACTCACAGTATGTATAGATTATAGTAATGGTATATTACTCACAGTATGTATAGATTATAGTAATGGTGTATTACTCACAGTATGTTTAGATTATAGTAATGGTATATTACTCACAGTATGTATAGATTATAGTAATGGTGTATTACTCACAGCATGTATAGATTATAGTAATGGTGTATTACTCACAGCATGTATAGATTATAGTAATGGTGTATTACTCACAGTATGTATAGATAATAGTAATGGTGCATTACTCACAGTATGTATAGATTATAGTAATGCTGTATTACTCACCGCATGTATAGATTATAGTAATGGTGCATAACTCACAGCATGTATAGATTATAGTAATGGTGTATTACTCACAGTATCTACAGATTATAGTAATGGTGTATTACTCACAGCATGTATAGATTATAGTAATGGTGTATTACTCACAGTATGTATAGATTATAGTAATGGTGTATTACTCACAGTATGTATAGATTATAGTAATGGTGTATTACTCACCGCATGTATAGATTATAGTAATGGTATATTACTCCCCGCATGTATAGATTATAGTAATGGTGTATTACTCACAGTATGTATAGATTATAGTAATGGTGTATTACTCACAGTATGTATAGATTATAGTAATGGTATATTACTCCCCGCATGTATAGATTATAGTAATGGTATATTACTCCCCGCATGTATAGATTATAGTAATGGTATATTACTCCCAGCATGTATAGATTATAGTAATGGTGTATTACTCACAGCATGTATAGATTATAGTAATGGTGTATTACTCACAGCATGTATAGATTATAGTAATGGTGTATTACTCACAGCATGTATAGATTATAGTAATGGTGTATTACTCACAGTATGTATAGATTATAGTAATGGTGTATTACTCACAGCATGTATAGATTATAGTAATGGTGTATTACTCACAGCATGTATAGATTATAGTAATGGTGTATTACTTACAGTATGTATAGATTATAGTAATGGTGCATTACTCACAGTATGTATAGATAATAGTAATGGTGTATTACTCACCGCATGTATAGATTATAGTAATGGTGTATTACTCACAGTATGTATAGATTATAGTAATGGTGCATTACTCACAGTATGTATAGATTATAGTAATGGTGTATTACTCACCGCATGTATAGATTATAGTAATGGTGTATTACTCACCGCATGTATAGATTATAGTAATGGTGTATTACTCACAGTATGTATAGATTATAGTAATGGTGTATTACTCACAGTATGTATAGATTATAGTAATGGTGTATTACTCACAGTATGTATAGATTATAGTAATGGTGTATCACTCACAGTATGTACAGATTATAGTAATGGTGTATTACTCACAGTATGTATAGATTATAGTAATGGTGTATTACTCACAGTATGTATAGATTATAGTAATGGTGTATTACTCACAGTATGTATAGATTATAGTAATGGTATATTACTCACAGCATGTATAGATAATAGTAATGGTGTTTTACTCACAGTATGTATAGATTATAGTAATGGTGTATCACTCCCCGCATGTATAGATTATAGTAATGGTGTATTACTCACAGTATGTATAGATTATAGTAATGGTGTATTACTCACAGTATGTATAGATTATAGTAATGGTGTATTACCAGTATGTATAGATTATAGTAATGGTGTATTACTCACAGTATTGTATAGATTATAGTAATGGTGCATTACTCCCAGTATGTATAGATTATAGTAATGGTGTATTACTCACAGTATAAATAGATTACAGTAATGGTGCATTACTCACAGTGTGTATAGATTATAGTAATGGTGTATTACTCACAGTGTGTATAGATTATAGTAATGGTGTATTACTCACAGTGTGTATAGATTATAGTAATGGTGTATTACTCACAGTATGTATAGATTATAGTAATGGTGTATTACTCACAGTATGTATAGATTATAGTAATGGTGTATTACTCACAGTATGTATAGATTTATGGTAATGGTGTATTACTCACCGCATGTATAGATTATAGTATTGGTGTATTACTCACCGCATGTATAGATTATAGTAATGGTGGTATTACTCACAGTATGTATAGATTATAGTAATGGTGTATTACTCACCGCATGTATAGATTATAGTAATGGTGTATTACTCACAGTATAAATAGATTACAGTAATGGTGTATTACTCACAGTATGTATAGACTATAGTAATGGTGTATTACTCACAGTATCTATAGATTATAGTAATGGTGTATTACTCACAGTATGTATAGATTATACTAATGGTGTATTACTCACCGCATGTATAGATTATAGTAATGGTGTATTACTCACAGTATGTATAGATTATAGTAATGGTGTATTACTCACAGTATGTATAGATTATAGTAATGGTGTATTACTCACCGCATGTATAGATTATAGTAATGGTGTATTACTCCCAGTATAAATAGATTATAGTAATGGTATATTACTCACAGCATGTATAGATAATAGTAATGGTGTATTACTCACAGTATGTATAGATTATAGTAATGGTGTATTACTCACCGCATGTATAGATTATAGTAATGGTATATTACTCACAGTATGTATAGATTAGAGTAATGGTGTATTACTCACAGTATGTATAGATTATAGTAATGGTGTATTACTCACAGCATGTATAGATTATAGTAATGGTGTATTACTCACAGTGTGTATAGATTATAGTAATGGTGTATTACTCACCGCATGTATAGATTATAGTAATGGTGTATTACTCACAGTATGTATAGATTATAGTAATGGTGTATTACTCACAGCATGTATAGATTATAGTAATGGTGCATTACTCACAGTATGTATAGATTATAGTAATGGTGTATTACTCACCGCATGTATAGATTATAGTAATGGTGTATTACTCACAGTATGTATAGATTATAGTAATGGTGTATTACTCACAGTATGTATAGATTATAGTAATGGTGTATTACTCACAGTATGTATAGATTATAGTAATGGTGCATTACTCACAGTATGTATAGATTATAGTAATGGTGTATTACTCACCGCATGTATAGATTATAGTAATGGTGTATTACTCACAGTATGTATAGATTATAGTAATGGTGCATTACTCACAGTATGTATAGATTATAGTAATGGTGTATTACTCACCGCATGTATAGATTATAGTAATGGTATATTACTCACCGCATGTATAGATTATAGTAATGGTGCATTACTCACAGCATGTATAGATTATAGTAATGGTGTATTACTCACAGTATGTATAGATTATGGTAATGGTGTATTACTCACCGCATGTATAGATTATAGTAATGGTGTATTACTCACAGTATGTATAGATTATAGTAATGGTGTATTACTCACAGTATGTATAGATTATAGTAATGGTGCATTACTCACCGCATGTATAGATTATAGTAATGGTGTATTACTCACAGTATGTATAGATTATAGTAATGGTGTTTTACTCACAGTATGTATAGATTATAGTAATGGTGTATTACTCACATTATGTATAGATTATAGTAATGGTGTATTACTCACAGTATGTATAGATTATAGTAATGGTGTATTACTCACAGTATGTATAGATTATAGTAATGGTGTTTTACTCACAGTATGTATAGATTATAGTAATGGTGTATTACTCACAGTATGTATAGATTATAGTAATGGTGTATTACTCACAGTATGTATAGATTATAGTAATGGTGTATTACTCACAGTATAAATAGATTACAGCAATGGTGTATTACTCACAGTATGTATAGATTATAGTAATGGTGTATTACTCACAGTATGTATAGATTATAGTAATGGTGCATTACTCACAGTATGTATAGATTATAGTAATGGTGTATTACTCACAGTATGTATAGATTATAGTAATGGTGTATTACTCATCTCATGTATAGATTATAGTAATGGTGTATTACTCACAGTATGTATAGATTATAGTAATGGTGTATTACTCACAGTGTGTATAGATTATAGTAATGGTGTAATTACTCACAGTATGTATAGATTATAGTAATGGTGTATTACTCACAGTATGTATAGATTATAGTAATGGTGTATTACTCACCGCATGTATAGATTATAGTAATGGTATATTACTCCCCGCATGTATAGATTATAGTAATGGTGTATTACTCACAGTATGTATAGATTATAGTAATGGTGTATTACTCACAGTATGTATAGATTATAGTAATGGTATATTACTCCCCGCATGTATAGATTATAGTAATGGTATATTACTCCCCGCATGTATAGATTATAGTAATGGTATATTACTCCCAGCATGTATAGATTATAGTAATGGTGTATTACTCACAGCATGTATAGATTATAGTAATGGTGTATTACTCACAGCATGTATAGATTATAGTAATGGTGTATTACTCACAGCATGTATAGATTATAGTAATGGTGTATTACTCACAGTATGTATAGATTATAGTAATGGTGTATTACTCACAGCATGTATAGATTATAGTAATGGTGTATTACTCACAGCATGTATAGATTATAGTAATGGTGTATTACTTACAGTATGTATAGATTATAGTAATGGTGCATTACTCACAGTATGTATAGATAATAGTAATGGTGTATTACTCACCGCATGTATAGATTATAGTAATGGTGTATTACTCACAGTATGTATAGATTATAGTAATGGTGCATTACTCACAGTATGTATAGATTATAGTAATGGTGTATTACTCACCGCATGTATAGATTATAGTAATGGTGTATTACTCACCGCATGTATAGATTATAGTAATGGTGTATTACTCACAGTATGTATAGATTATAGTAATGGTGTATTACTCACCGCATGTTATAGATTATAGTAATGGTATATTACTCCCCGCATGTATAGATTATAGTAATGGTGTATTACTCACAGTATGTATAGATTATAGTAATGGTGTATTACTCACAGTATGTATATTATAGTAATGGTATATTACTCCCCGCATGTATAGATTATAGTAATGGTATATTACTCCCCGCATGTATAGATTATAGTAATGGTATATTACTCCCAGCATGTATAGATTATAGTAATGGTTGTATTACTCACAGCATGTATAGATTATAGTAATGGTGTATTACTCACAGCATGTATAGATTATAGTAATGGTGTATTACTCACAGCATGTATAGATTATAGTAATGGTGTATTACTCACAGTATGTATAGATTATAGTAATGGTGTATTACTCACAGCATGTATAGATTATAGTAATGGTGTATTACTCACAGCATGTATAGATTATAGTAATGGTGTATTACTTACAGTATGTATAGATTATAGTAATGGTGCATTACTCACAGTATGTATAGATAATAGTAATGGTGTATTACTCACCGCATGTATAGATTATAGTAATGGTGTATTACTCACAGTATGTATAGATTATAGTAATGGTGCATTACTCACAGTATGTATAGATTATAGTAATGGTGTATTACTCACCGCATGTATAGATTATAGTAATGGTGTATTACTCACCGCATGTATAGATTATAGTAATGGTGTATTACTCACAGTATGTATAGATTATAGTAATGGTGTATTACTCACAGTATGTATAGATTATAGTAATGGTGTATTACTCACAGTATGTATAGATTATAGTAATGGTGTATCACTCACAGTATGTACAGATTATAGTAATGGTGTATTACTCACAGTATGTATAGATTATAGTAATGGTGTATTACTCACAGTATGTATAGATTATAGTAATGGTGTATTACTCACAGTATGTATAGATTATAGTAATGGTATATTACTCACAGCATGTATAGATAATAGTAAATGGTGTTTTACTCACAGTATGTATAGATTATAGTAATGGTGTATCACTCCCCGCATGTATAGATTATAGTAATGGTGTATTACTCACAGTATGTATAGATTATAGTAATGGTGTATTACTCACAGTATGTATAGATTATAGTAATGGTGTATTACTCACAGTATGTATAGATTATAGTAATGGTGTATTACTCACAGTATGTATAGATTATAGTAATGGTTGCATTACTCCCAGTATGTATAGATTATAGTAATGGTGTATTACTCACAGTATAAATAGATTACAGTAATGGTGCATTACTCACAGTGTGTATAGATTATAGTAATGGTGTATTACTCCACAGTGTGTATAGATTATAGTAATGGTGTATTACTCACAGTGTGTATAGATTATAGTAATGGTGTATTACTCACAGTATGTATAGATTATAGTAATGGTGTATTACTCACAGTATGTATAGATTATAGTAATGGTGTATTACTCACAGTATGTATAGATTATGGTAATGGTGTATTACTCACCGCATGTATAGATTATAGTAATGGTGTATTTACTCACCGCATGTATAGATTATAGTAATGGTGTATTACTCACAGTATGTATAGATTATAGTAATGGTGTATTACTCACCGCATGTATAGATTATAGTAATGGTGTATTACTCACAGTATAAATAGATTACAGTAATGGTGTATTACTCACAGTATGTATAGACTATAGTAATGGTGTATTACTCACAGTATCTATAGTTATAGTAATGGTGTATTACTCACAGTATGTATAGATTATACTAATGGTGTATTACTCACCGCATGTATAGATTATAGTAATGGTGTATTACTCACAGTATGTATAGATTATAGTAATGGTGTATTACTCACAGTATGTATAGATTATAGTAATGGTGTATTACTCACCGCATGTATAGATTATAGTAATGGTGTATTACTCCCAGTATAAATAGATTATAGTAATGGTATATTACTCACAGAATGTATAGATAATAGTAATGGTGTATTACTCACAGTATGTATAGATTATAGTAATGGTGTATTACTCACCGCATGTATAGATTATAGTAATGGTATATTACTCACAGTATGTATAGATTAGAGTAATGGTGTATTACTCACAGTATGTATAGATTATAGTAATGGTGTATTACTCACAGCATGTATAGATTATAGTAATGGTGTATTACTCACAGTGTGTATAGATTATAGTAATGGTGTATTACTCACCGCATGTATAGATTATAGTAATGGTGTATTACTCACAGTATGTATAGATTATAGTAATGGTGTATTACTCACAGCATGTATAGATTATAGTAATGGTGCATTACTCACAGTATGTATAGATTATAGTAATGGTGTATTACTCACCGCATGTATAGATTATAGTAATGGTGTATTACTCACAGTATGTATAGATTATAGTAATGGTGTATTACTCACAGTATGTATAGATTATAGTAATGGTGTATTACTCACAGTATGTATAGATTATAGTAATGGTGCATACTCACAGTATGTATAGATTATAGTAATGGTGTATTACTCACCGCATGTATAGATTATAGTAATGGTGTATTACTCACAGTATGTATAGATTATAGTAATGGTGCATTACTCACAGTATGTATAGATTATAGTAATGGTGTATTACTCACCGCATGTATAGATTATAGTAATGGTATATTACTCACCGCATGTATAGATTATAGTAATGGTGCATTACTCACAGCATGTATAGATTATAGTAATGGTGTATTACTCACAGTATGTATAGATTATGGTAATGGTGTATTACTCACCGCATGTATAGATTATAGTAATGGTGTATTACTCACAGTATGTATAGATTATAGTAATGGTGTATTACTCACAGTATGTATAGATTATAGTAATGGTGCATTACTCACCGCATGTATAGATTATAGTAATGGTGTATTACTCACAGTATGTATAGATTATAGTAATGGTGTTTTACTCACAGTATGTATAGATTATAGTAATGGTGTATTACTCACATTATGTATAGATTATAGTAATGGTGTATTACTCACAGTATGTATAGATTATAGTAATGGTGTATTACTCACAGTATGTATAGATTATAGTAATGGTGTTTTACTCACAGTATGTATAGATTATAGTAATGGTGTATTACTCACAGTATGTATAGATTATAGTAATGGTGTATTACTCACAGTATGTATAGATTATAGTAATGGTGTATTACTCACAGTATAAATAGATTACAGCAATGGTGTATTACTCACAGTATGTATAGATTATAGTAATGGTGTATTACTCACAGTATGTATAGATTATAGTAATGGTGTACTGGTATTACTCACAGTATGTATAGATTATAGTAATGGTGTATTACTCACAGTATCTACAGATTATAGTAATGGTGTATTACTCACAGTATGTATAGATTATAGTAATGGTGTATTACTCACAGTATCTACAGATTATAGTAATGGTGTATTACTCAGTGTGTATAGATTATAGTACTGATGTATAGATGTTGCAGGAGTTATTGACCTGCGAGGGAGTGAAGGAGTTTAACTCACTCCTTCTGCAATGATAAGGAGACCACACCCTAGCTGTCAGACCTGATAGGGTGTTTAAAATAAAATTCTGATTGAGCAGGAAGTCCCTGTCAGTCAGAGGTTCCTGCTGCAGCAAGAGAGGATCACTGAGGATTGCATGTGACCCTGCTGGGATTCACACCCAGAACCGACCAAGCCTGCAGCCTGCCCCCTGCAGGGACCCAGGCTTCTTGTTCCAGGAGGGAATTACCTGGGAATAGCAGGGGGCACAAAACCCAAGGAGTGCCTGGAGACAGCTGGGACCCGTACCAGAGACTCAGGTAATGTTATTTTTACAGCTGGAAATAGCCTGGCTGCACAGTTGGTTGGTCAGAGCTAAAGCGCGCTGGTTTGCCTCACTAATGTGGAAAAAGATCATTTTTATGCTTTGGGTTTTGTCTTAAAGGGACAGTGTGCCCAAAGTTTTGTTGTGATTATGGAGAAATAAACCCCCAAAGGGTTTGGTACAGGGTAAAATATGCATCTTGAGGCCTCCTAACTGACATCACCTACAGGACCGCTCCACCACAATAAAGTAATAATGCATTACTTGGTGTGTATGCTACATTATTCAGTGTGTATATATGATAATGGGTTACATTGTGTGTATATATTGTTACTCCACAGTATTTATCTGATACTCAGCAGTATGTCCTGTGGTCAGATCTATAACAGTTACTCCAGGTACTGAACGGCAGTGAATCCAAATCCCACCAACCAGCAGCAGCTTCTCACCAACCATGTGAGAGGTGTGAGAGTACCTGTGGAGAGAGGGAGGGGGGTGAGAGTACCTGTGAGAGAGGGAGGGGGGTGGGAGTACCTGTGGAGAGAGGAGGGGGGTGGGAGTACCTGTGGAGAGAGGGAGGGGGGGGTGGGAGTAACTGGGGAGAGAGGGAGGGGGGGTGGGAGTAACTGGGGAGAGAGGGAGGGGGGTGGGAGTAACTGGGGAGAGAGGGAGGGGGTGAGTAACTGGGGAGAGAAGGAGGGGGGTGGGAGTAACTGGGGAGAGAGGGAGGGGGGTGGGAGTAACTGGGGAGGGGGGTGGGAGAGAGGGAGGGGGGTGGGAGTAACTGGGAGAGAGGGAGGGGGGTGGGAGTAACTGGGGAGAGAGGGAGGGGGGTGGGAGTAAACTGGGGAGAGAGGGAGGGGGGGTGGGAGTAACTGGGGAGAGAGGGAGGGGGGTGGGAGTAACTGGGGAGAGAGGGAGGGGGGTGGGAGTAACTGGGGAGAGAGGGAGGGGGGTGGGGAGTAACTGGGGAGAGAGGGAGGGGGGTGGGAGTAACTGGGGAGAGAGGGAGGGGGGTTGGGAGTAACTGGGGAGAGAGGGAGGGGGTGGGAGTAACTGGGGAGAGAAGGAGGGGGGTGGGAGTAACTGGGGAGAGAGGGAGGGGGGTGGGAGTAACTGGGGAGGGGGGTGGGAGAGAGGGAGGGGGGTGGGAGTAACTGGGGAGAGAGGGAGGGGGGTGGGAGTAACTGGGGAGAGAGGGAGGGGGGTGGGAAGTAACTGGGGAGAGAGGGAGGGGGGGTGGGAGTAACTGGGGAGAGAGGGAGGGGGGTGGGAGTAACTGGGGAGAGAGGGAGGGGGGTGGGAGTAACTGGGGAGAGAGGGAGGGGGGTTGGAGTAACTGGGAGAGAGGGAGGGGGGTGGGAGTAACTGGGGAGAGAGGGAGGGGGGTGGGAGTAACTGGGGAGAGAGGGAGGGGGGTGGGAGAGAGGGAGGGGGGTGGGGAGTAACTGGGGAGAGAGGGAGGGGGGTGGGAGTGCCTGGGGAGGGGGGGTGACAGTGCCTGGGGAGAGAGGGAGAGGGGTGAGTACCTGGGGAGAGAAGGAGGGGGGGTGAGAGTACCTGGGTAGAGAGAGGGGGGGAGTTGGGAGAGAGGGGGGGGGGAGTTGGGAGAGAGGGGGGGGGGAGTTGGGAGAGAGGGGGGGGGGAGTTGGGAGAGAGGGAGGGGGGTTGGGAGAGAGAGAGAGGGGGGGGTTGGGAGAGGGGGGGGGGTTGGGAGAGGGGGGGGGTTGGGAGAGGGGGGGGGTTGGGAGAGGGGGGGGTTGGGAGAGGGGGGGTTGGGAGGGGGGGGGGGTTGGGAGGGGGGGGGGTTGGGAGAGGGGGGGGGTTGGGAGAGGGGGGGGGGGGTTGGGAGAGGGGGGGGGGGGTTGGGAGAGGGGGGGGGGTGGGAGGGGGGGGGTTGGGAGAGGGGTGGGTGGGAGGGGGGAGGGTTGGGAGAGAGGGGAGGGTTGGGAGAGAGGGGAGGGTTGGGAGAGAGGGGGGGGTTGGGAGAGAGGGGGGGTTGGGAGAGAGGGGGGGGTTGGGAGAGAGGGGGGGGTTGGGAGAGGGGGGGTTGGGAGAGGGGGGGTTGGGAGAGGGGGGGGGTTGGGAGAGGGGGGGGGTTGGGAGAGGGGGGGGGTTGGGAGAGGGGGGGGGGTTGGGAGAGGGGGGGGGGTTGGGAGAGGGAGGGGGTTGGGAGAGGGGGGGGGTTGGGAGAGGGGGGGGGTTGGGAGAGAGGGAGGGGGGTGAGAGGGAGGGGGGTGAGAGGGAGGGGGGTGAGAGGGAGGGGGGTGAGCGGGAGGGGGGGTGAGAGAACCTGGGGAGAGAGGGAGGGGGGGTGAGAGAACCTGGGGAGGGAGGGGGGTGAGAGTACCTGAGAGGGATTGGTTGTGGCTGGGTGAGTGTGAAATGGGGGGGGGGGGTGAGTGTGAAATGGGGGGGGGGGTGAGTGTGAAATGGGGGGGGGGTGAGTGTGAAATGGGGGGGGGGGTGAGTGTGAAATGGGGGGGGGGGGGAGTGTTACCTGTGGGAGATTTGGCATGGCTAGGTGAGTATAAAAGGGGGTGGGGTTACCTGGGAGGAATTGGGCATGTCTGGGTGTGTGATGGAGGATGAGGTTACACTGGAGCGGCTGGGTGAGTGTTAGATGGGGACAGGGTTACAAGGGAAGGATCGGACACGGCAGGGTGAGTGTGAGAGGGGGTGGGGTTACCTGGGAGGGAGAGAACATGGCTGGGTGAGTGTGAGAGGTTACCTGGTTGGGATTGGGGCGTGGCTGGGTGAGTGTGAGAAGGGGTGGGGTTAACTGGGAGTGAGGGTAGTTGGGCGAGTATGAGATGTGCGGGAGGATACTCGGGGGTCAGTGGGACAGGGTTACTGTGCGGGAGGATACTCGGGGGTCAGAGGGACAGGGTTACTGTGCGGGAGGATACTCGGGGGTCAGTGGGACAGGGTTACTGTGCGGGAGGATACTCGGGGGTCAGAGGGACAGGGTTACTGTGCGGGAGGATACTCGGGGGTCAGTGGGACAGGGTTACTGTGCGGGAGGATACTCGGGGGTCAGTGGGACAGGGTTACTGTGCGGGAGGATACTCGGGGTCAGTGGGACAGGGTTACTGTGCGGGAGGATACTCGGGGTCAGTGGGACAGGGTTACTGTGCGGGAGGATACTCGGGGGTCAATGGGACAGGGTTACTGTGCGGGAGGATACTCGGGGGTCAGTGGGACAGGGTTACTGTGCGGGAGGATACCCAGGGTCAGTGGGACAGGGTTACTGTGCGGGAGGATACCCGGGGGTCAGTGGGACAGGGTTACTGTGCGGGAGGATACTCGGGGGTCAGTGGGACAGGGTTACTGTGCGGGAGGATACTCGGGGGTCAGTGGGACAGGGTTACTGTGCGGGAGGATACCCGGGGGTCAGTGGGACAGGGTTACTGTGCGGGAGGATACTCGGGGGTCAGTGGGACAAGGTTACTGTGCGGGAGGATACCCGGGGGTCAGTGGGACAGGGTTACTGTGCGGGAGGATACCCGGGGGTCAGTGGGACAGGGTTACTGTGCGGGAGGATACTCGGGGGTCAGAGGGACAGGGTTAGTGTGCGGGAGGATACCCGGGGGTCAGTGGGACAGGGTTACTGTGCGGGAGGATACTCTGGGGTCAGTGGGACAGGGTTACTGTGCGGGAGGATACTCGGGGGTCAGTGGGACAGGGTTACTGTGCGGGAGGATACCCGGGGGTCAGTGGGACAGGGTTACTGTGCGGGAGGATACCCGGGGGTCAGTGGGACAGGGTTACTGTGCGGGAGGATACCCGGGGGTCAGTGGGACAGGGTTACTGTGCGGGAGGATAGTCGGGGGTCAGTGGGACAGGGTTACTGTGCGGGAGGATAGTCGGGGGTCAGTGGGACAGGGTTACTGTGCGGGAGGATACTCGGGGTCAGTGGGACAGGGTTACTGTGCGGGAGGATACTCGGGGGTCAGTGGGATAGGGTTACTGTGCGGGAGGATACTCGGGGGTCAGTGGGACAGGGTTACTGTGCGGGAGGATACTCGGGGGTCAGTGGGACAGGGTTACTGTGCGGGAGGATACTCGGGGGTCAGTGGGACAGGGTTACTGTGCGGGAGGATACTCGGGGGGTCAGTGGGACAGGGTTACTGTGCGGGAGGATACTCGGGGGTCAGTGGGACAGGGTTACTGTGCGGGAGGATACCCGGGGGTCAGTGGGACAGGGTTACTGTGCGGGAGGATACCCGGGGGTCAGTGGGACAGGGTTACTGTGCGGGAGGATACCCGGGGGTCAGTGGGACAGGGTTACTGTGCGGGAGGATACTCGGGGGTCAGTGGGACAGGGTTACTGTGCGGGAGGATACTCGGGGGTCAGTGGGACAGGGTTACTGTGCGGGAGGATACTCGGGGGTCAGTGGGACAGGGTTACTGTGCGTGAGGATACTCGGGGTCAGTTGGACAGGGTTACTGTGCGGGAGGATACTCGGGGGTCAGTGGGACAGGGTTACTGTGCGGGAGGATACTCGGGGGTCAGTGGGACAGGGTTACTGTGCAGGAGGATACTCGGGGGTCAGTGGGACAGGGTTACTGTGCGGGAGGATACTCGGGGGTCAGTGGGACAGGGTTACTGTGCGGGAGGATACTCGGGGGTCAGTGGGACAGGGTTACTGTGCGGGAGGATACTCGGGGGTCAGTGGGACAGGGTTACTGTACGGGAGGATACTCGGGGGTCAGAGGGACAGGGTTACTCTGCGGGAGGATACCCGGGGTCAGTGGGACAGGGTTACTGTGCGGGAGGATACTCGGGGGTCAGTGGGACAGGGTTACTGTGCGGGGGGATACCCGGGGTCAGTGGGACAGGGTTACCTGTGCGGGGGGATACCCGGGGTCAGTGGGACAGGGTTACTGTGCGGGAGGATACTCGGGGGTGAGTGGGACAGGGTTACTGTGCGGGAGGATACTCGGGGGTCAGTGGGACAGGGTTACTGTGCGGGAGGATACTCGGGGGTCAGTGGGACAGGGTTACTGTGCGGGAGGATACTCGGGGGGTCAGTGGGACAGGGTTACTGTGCGGGGGGATACTCGGGGTCAGTGGGACAGGGTTACTGTGCGGGAGGATACCCGGGGGTCAGTGGGACAGGGTTACTGTGCGGGAGGATACTCGGGGTCAGTGGGACAGGGTTACTGTGCGGGAGGATACCCGGGGGTCAGTGGGACAGGGTTACTGTGCGGGAGGATACTTGGGGTCAGTGGGACAGGGTTACTGTGCGGGAGGATACCCGGGGGTCAGTGGGACAGGGTTACTGAGCGGGAGGATACCCGGGGTCAGAGGGACAGGGTTATTGTGCGGGGGGATACTCGGGGGTCAGTGGGACAGGGTTACTGTGCGGGAGGATACTCGGGGGTCAGTGGGACAGGGTTACTGTGCGGGGGGATACTCGGGGGTCAGAGGGACAGGGTTACTGTGCGGGGGGATACTCGGGGGTCAGAGGGACAGGGTTACTGT